>NC_053024.1:138234826-138534826 GCF_003073215.2 Triticum urartu | reverse complement strand
GCAATGTTCCCCTCTTGGTTGTTGTTGCCGAGCTCATCCCGAATGTGGGTGCGAGGGGACGAGTGCCACCAGAGGCTGGCGGCTCAAGCGCTGATGTGCAGACGCCGCCTGGGGAGGTCGTGGTGAGACGGCGCCTGGCTGTTCTGCGTAGCCAGGCACCCCTGAAGCTGTCCTCTTGAGCACTTCCCCGACTACTACCCGCACTGGCCGCCATGTTCAGCGCTTCAGCCGGCTTTGCATGGACTTCGAGGAGCTCCGCAAGTGGAAAGGATCTTCGAGCAGCAGTGGTACCTTCGGGCCGTTGAAGTGACGAAAGTACATTGGCATTGACGAATAAGTATCTTATGTTGGTGATCTTTGTGTGCCGCCTTCCTTCCCTGAAGATTGTCATCTCAGGACCCCTTCTGCCGAGGCGGTGAAGCCTCCTGAGAAGCAGCTCCCTCTCGTCCCGTCGCACCCTCCAAGCTCCAGTGCCGCAGGTTCGGGTGCCGCTCATGGTGTGGGGTCAGTCGCGGGAGTCGGTTTGTCATCAAGGCGCCCCGAGCTTGGGCCTTCGTCGTCTTTTCTCCGTGGCCTTGCTCGGAGCGCAGCAGGCGTGCCAAGGGCTCCTCCCTTGGCTGTGTTCGACAACTGCCTGTCCCCATTGCCGGGGTCTTCTTCAAGCAGCGGGACCTGCCCGGTTTGGGCCCCTCGCGAAGGCCGGTCGGCGCCAGGGCCGCGCCAGCCCCCAGCCCCCTGCCGGGAGGAGGCGCTCCGCGCCGGGTGTCGCCCACAGCCCCTGTAGCAGAGGGCAAGATGGGCTGTGCGCTTGAGTTCGAGTGCGGGCAGAGCGTCGTTCGTTCGTCACAGACTTGGCGAAGAACTTGAGGGTGTAGAAGCGCGCCTTGAGGCCGAGGGTCTTTGGTTGGCGGAGGAGCGGCACAAGCTGAAGGTGGCCATCAACCTCGGGTGCCACCAGCGTGAACTGGACAACGCGAAGGCCGAGGCCTCCCTTGAGGCCTCCCGTGAAGCCTGCTCCCGAGCTCTGGAGGAGGCTCTTGAAGCTGACCGCCGTCGTGAGGCTACGGAGAAGCGCTCGTGGGAGCTCCACACCTGGAGTGCGTCCCTCAAGCAGCAAGTGGAGGCGCGCAAGGCCGCCATCATGGCTCTAAGGGGGATGCCTGCCGAGAAATATGAGGTCCGGGAGTGCGAAGAGGCGCTGGCTCTGGAAGCCGTGGAGCACAGCCTCGAGCTTGAGCAACTGGAGACGAGGGAGCGTCAAGTTGACCAAGCGGAAGATGCCGTCGGGGCACGCGAGGCCCGAGTCCAGGAGGAAGTCGACCGCCGAGAGGCCGAGGTTCGCGCAGATCTTGATGGTCAGCACGCCTTGAAGCTGAAGCTTGCGGGAACTGTGGCAGCGGGCAGGACCACCGCTCTCCGGCCCAGGTTAGATGAGGCGAAGAGGCGCGAGGAGGCCACGGCCGCCACCCTGGTCACGGCGCAGGCGGACTTGGCCTCCGCCCGCGCCGAGCTGCTTTCTCTTCAGAGGCGGGTTGACGACGCCGAGGCCGTCGCGCGGCAAAACAGGGAGGAAGTGCTTCAACAGCGGACGCTGGAGCGCGAGCACGCCCCCATGCTTCAGGGTCTCCGGAGCAGGGCAAATGCCGCCCGGGCTTTATCTGTGACGAGAATGCACCGCCTCCCCACTCGAATGACTACGCCAGTCACCTAACCTTCTTCACCAACATGATGACGCCCCTGGAAGCCTGGTCTAACAGGGCTCGCCAGCTCGTGGAGGAGAGAAGTCACAGTCTGCTCGGGCGCGCATTCTCCCGCATCTTCAGCCACATCTGGAACAATGTCCTCGACTTCAATTTTGATGCAGCTATCGCTTCCCGTGCTGGAAGCCATCCAGGGCGACTTGGCGCGGTGGGTCGAGGACCACGTGGATGCGCTGGTCGTGGCCTTCGCTTCTGACGATGATGGGGTTGTGGTTGCGGCGGATGCAGGTGACGTGGTTGATGACGGTGTCATCGACGTCGGCGAAGGTGGAGGCAACGCCAGCGATGGTGATAGCGATGCCCGCAGCGCGTCTGAAGAAGACATGGGGGATGCGGCGAGCGACATATCCGGCTGATTCCCTATTTCCCTGTTATTTATCCTGTAAAAACTTGGGCGTGGCCCTAGAAGAATGTAAGAGCATTTTGAGAGGGGGTGCCCCTCATGTAAACAATAGCAGTTTTTATCCTTTGGCGCTAAATTGAGTTTGCGTTTTCATGAGCTTTAGCACCCCGGGACAAGGGTGTCGTTACGATTTTACCTTAGCTTTGGCAAGCCCAAACTGGCCCGAGGGATTGCAGGTTTTGAGGAGCCCCTCATGCATCTGTCGCCGCGCCCGAGAAGGCCGTGTGACAAGCAAGCGGCCGCCACGGCTCGACAGGCGTGTGGTTCGTCTGCTTAATGCTCAGCCCGACTCGCGAGGGCCCCGCGAGGGGGGAGCGACTGGCACGAACTCCAAAATAAGGCAAGAACGAGACTGCAAGAAATGACTCGAACGAGAAAAGGCATCCCCCACGTGCATCAAATGAAAACTTGACTTCAACTTAAATCCAAATCCAGAAGGCAAGGTTATAGAAAAGAGATCCAAAGCGAATGGCCGCGTCCAGCGCCTAGTGTAGTATTCGACGTCTTCTCACCAGCGTGGACCTAAGTGCTGCCACTAGGCGTGGGACGGAGCCCCCGAGGCCCGAGGGTGGCTTTCCGGAGACTCCGGCGCGTGTACAACCCCACTCATTATTACGTGAGAGTTTCACGGGCGGCGATCTTCACAGGCACTGGGCCTTGCTTCACAGGAGCCGGCCTTGCTTCATATCGCTAGGTGAGGGCCCCACCTTGCGCCACCCTCTACCACCGCTGGGACGACCGAAAGCCTGGACGGCCCCGCGAGGGCAGAGGGGACGCCAGCGGTGCCCTCGGCGACCACGGGTCCTCTGCCGGGGGAAAGGTCGTGGTCGTTGTCGGTGTCAAAACCGGCGGATCTCGGGTAGGGGGTCCCGAACTATGTGTCTAAGGAGGATGGTAACAGGAGGCAGGGGACACGATGTTTTACCCAGGTTGGGCCCCTCTTGATGGAGGTAAAACACTACGTCCTGCTTGATTTATTCTTGATGATATGGGTATTACAAGAGTTGATCTACCACGAGATCGGAGAGGCTAAACCCTAGAAGCTAGCCTATGGTATGATTGTCTGTTTACCTACGGACTAAAACCTTCCGGTTTATATAGACACCGGAGGGGGCTAGGGTTACACAAGGTCGGTTACAAAGGAGGAGATATACATATCCGTATTGTCTAGCTTGCCTTCCACACCAAGTAGAGTCCCATCCGAACACGAGACGAAGTCTTCAATCTTGCATCTTCATAGTCCAATAGTCCGGCCAAAGGATATAGTCCGGTTGTCCGGAGACCCCCTAATCCAGGACTCCCTCAGTAGCCCCCGAACCAGGCTTCAATGACGATGAGTCCGGCATGCTGTATTGTCTTCGGTATTGCAAGGTGGGTTCTTCTCCAATTTCCAAGTGTTTGTAAGCAGTGTCCGGCCTTATAAATGTTGATCCTCTTGGCTTTTGTGCCCTATAAGGGCTATCTCTCATGCGTCGAACGAATACGAGGCGCCAGGGCATTTTTACATTTGCCCCCCTAGCCAGATAAATAAATTGTCTATTAAAGGGATAGGGATTCTTAGATCCAACCCACACCATCTTCCCCTTAGCAAGAATCTATCAGAGCGCGTTTCAGAAAGATCCATTCCAGCATGGCCGACCTCCGCAGCTCCTCCTCCCACCCCCGTAGCCCTAAGCTCGGTGATTGGGAGAGGTGTTCAGTCCCACATAGTCGATTGGTCGAACTGCAAACCAAGGGATTTCTCCCTCCGGCGTATATGGTACCCGTTCGAGCCGGGCTTGCCACCTACAATGGCGGGGAGCAAGCGGAGAGCTTTCCCTGTCCCTCCATGGGGGAACGGGTCTGCCTTGTTCCTTACTTACTAAGGGGACTCGGATTTCCAAGCCATCCATTCCTCCGCGGGCTCCTGCAGTTCTACGACCTCCAATTACAAAATTTCACCCCTGCCTCCATTCTACATATCGCCGGCTATGTTGCTCCTTGCGAGTTGTTCCTGGGCTGCGAGGCTCACTTTGAGCTGTGGAAAAGGCTATTCTTCCTTGTCCCTCGCACACAGAGGGAATCACTTTATCAAGTGGGCGGAGCCGAAAATATGGCGCATCGCCGATACCGGATACCTGTCCGGTACCCTGAAGAAGCCGTCCGAAGACTGGCCTTCAGAATGGTTTTATATGGAGGACGTCCCCCTTCCGGACCCTGTTCAGCGGGGTCTTCCTGGGTTCAACAATGCTCCTCTGAAGGAGCGCCGAAGTTGGCGCCCACGGAGCCCCCAGGCGGAAGACAACGGATAAGTCCTCTATCTGATGAACCGGATCAAAGCACTGGCTCGATCAGGATTGACAATAATAGAAGTTATGTCGATTTGCATAATGCGGGGAGTGCAGCCACTTCAATATCGTGGGCACCCCTTGTGGTGTTATAACGGGGCGGATGACGCCACCCGCTGCGGGGGTAAGGGTCCGGACAATGCTGCCGCTCTAGTGAAAATTCTATCTGAATTGTTCAAGGGTGACGAAGAGGAGTTCACCCGCATTAAGCCACGGGATGGATTCTCCATGTACAATCCTCCAAGCTGGGTAAGTTATATCTCCCTGCTCGCATTTTTCCCGCATTCTTTGTCGTAAGTATTCACCTTGCCACTTTGCGGCAGGAATTGCGAAAAGCCATAAAGGAGGTCAGCAGCCCTTCTCCACAACCAGAGGACCCTGACCGGGCCCTCGACTCCGGACTTTAAGAAGATCCGGTTATCTCCGTGGAGCTGATAGACCGGCAGTTCTATCAGTTAAGCTGCGACGATGCCCCGGTGGCCATTACGGCCGACTATCCCGGACTGCTCCCTGCATCGCAAGTAAGAAAAATCAAAAGTCCCAACTCAAAAACTAGGACCCCCTTTTAGGCACTTCACCCACCATATACACATGGCATCTTTTACAGGGAAGGCATTCGGGACGCCCTGCCGAACCCGCAACAACTCGCCAACAAGAGGCACCGAGGCCGAGTAGGCCAAAAAGGAAGGCGGTCAGGACGGAGACGCCGGCGCAAAGGTATAAGAAAAACCCCGCCCCGTGGTTTTCATCTTCCTCAAAATGTAATGACGCCCGCGTTTCTTTAACAGAAAAAACGCTCGCGGGAATATGTCCGACGATGCTGCCAATCACGCTTCCACGAGTCGGGCGCCAGGACCGGACATGGAGGCAGAAGCCGATATGGGGCAGGCGCCGGATAATCCTCCTACAGAGGATGCGGATAGATTATCCGCTACAAACTCAGAAGTGGAAAGCGCCATGAATCATAGGTGCCGCCGGGCCGTACTCCGCGACGCCACCAGAGGCGTTTGACGCCTTCAATTCTAGAGAGGCGTACCTCCGTGCCGCTCAGGATGGTCTAGCCAGAGCCACGAATCAGTATATAATGGATGTACGGGTGAGTAAATCTGGCGATTTATATGTATCAGTAGCCCCTGAGACTTGAAACAGTTAGCAGAACTGATTTAAGGATCATCTTTAATGTGCAGGTCCTTACAGAGAAGAATACTAGGCTGTCCCAGGAGCTAGAGGAATGCAAGACCCAACCGCGGGCCGTTGTTGCCACATTACAGGAACAGAAAAAGCCTCCCGCTGGTAACATTTACTTTAAAGAATGATGGTTACCATATAGTGTGCACCGTGGCTGCAGATCTAACAATAGATTTTGCAGATGAATCCGGAGAAAATCCGAGGGACCGGCATGTTATGCGACAGCTAGAGGCTGGCAAACGCGTGCTGACTGAGATTAGGTGGGAGAAAAACAATCTCCAAGACACCAATATTAAGCTGAACGTGGAACTAAAAGACGTTCGGGGCCAGCTTGCAGACTCCGAGAAGGAGAATAAGCGGCTTCGGCACAGCATTTTCAGTAAGTGCTTGAACGAATCCTTTTAAAGGAGTTCGGCAAAGAAGCCAACTAACAGCGTTATGTCTGTAGGTATGCTGACGGGTCGTCCTACGGAGGAAATGCCCGGGTCTGCGAGTGATCTTCTGTCCCAGCTGTCACATCTGCATGAACAAGTTCGGCAGGTGATGCAGGGTGTTGCCCAGGCCTTGTGGCCGTCCGTCTCCCTGCCAGAGGGCGTTGCAGAGCTTGCGGAGAAGCTCAAGGGAGCACGGAGGCGCTTCCGATTATGGAAGATATCAGCCTGCCGACAGGGTGCCAGAGAAGCCTGGGCCATGATGAAGACGCGGTATACTAAGGCAGACCCAAATCACATGGCCGAGGTCGGACCTGTGGGCCCGACGGAAAAGAGATCCCCGTTAGCTTAGTTTATGGGCAAGTAGAATTAGCTGCAAAGTATTCCCAACAGGATTGTAAGCTACACCATCTGTTGGATGGTATAGAAGAGGAATTTAGTCAGTCTACATGACTATGTAATTAAAGTGACATGCATAATGCCTTCTAGCCAGATTGTAGGTCATTTGTCGTTGCGGACCTTTTCACTTCAACCTCCGGGCCCGATAGCCAGATTGTAGGTAATTAAAGTGTATCCGAATACCCGCTCAGTTATATAAGAACCGGGGTATGCGTGGAGACCAGGCGTAGGGGTCATTAGTGCTTTATCAGACAAGTGCCCAACTAGTTATGTTATATTACATGGGTAGTAAGAAACATCTTCCACGGAGAATAGTTCCATTAAGGGTTCCTTTCCCTGGGTAAGCATGCCCTAAAGTGCATGTCAGGACTGCGATAGGAAACGCAGGAAAAACATCTGGGGGCAGATATGGAAAATAAAATAAAAATCATCTTTTGTTCACCGACCGAATATTCCCTTAAGAACGCCAGCTTTCGGCTTCACCCAGTCTGAGGTACACATCTGGCGGACCCGGCAGTAACAATCGTAGAGGTGCTCCCCTTATGCCCTAGCCGAATTAACGGGAATGTAGGGCATAAATACAAGAGCCAGGCAACCCAGCTTGGCCAAAACTTAAGTCATATCGATGCATATAATGGTGAAAAAAGGTACATGCGGAAGTACAACACATGTATTGGGCATGAGGCCCGGATAAATAATTTAAGCTTCTGTGAAAGAAGCCCCCAGGTATGAAGACTACAGCTAGCGCATCTGTAATGTGCAAGCGAGGCACAAGGTGACCCTTGAAAGCCTAGAGGAATAATAAAAGATAGAAAGAAAGGAAAACAAGATAGATAATGTATATGCAAAAAATGGACAAAGGTAGGGGACTAACATAGAGTCCGGTGCTAGGCGTAGAATCTTTGGAGCCTGGCCGCGTTCCATGGGTTTGGCTCGAGTCGACTAGTCGATGCATCTCGCAGTCGGTACGCTCCATCGGTCAGAACTTCGTCAATAATGAAGGGACCTTCCCATTTGGGCTCGACCTTGTTCTTTTTCTTATCCGGCAGGCATAGAACTAGTTCACCAATGTTATAAATTTTGGCCTGTACTTCTCTGCTTTGGTATCTGCGAGCCTGTTGCTGATAAAATGCGGAACGGGCTTTGGCTACGTCGTGCTTCTCCTCCAGGGTGTCTAGACTGTCTAGCCGATCGAGCTCAGCTTCACTTTCTTCATACATGCGCACTCCAGGTGAGTCCTGAATTATGTCATAGGGCAAGACTGCCTCTGCGCCGTACATGTAACGCCCTCGATGCGGCTATATCTCCCACGTGTCGAAGCACAACTTAGAGGCATAACCGCATTGAAAGCAATGTCGCAAGTGAAGTAATCTTCACACAACCCATGTAATATAATAAGGGAAAGAGATACATAGTTGGCTTACACTTGCCACTTCACACAATTACATGAATAAAACATTACATCATCCAGATACAATCAAGGTCCGACTACGGAACCAAAATAAAAGAAGAACCCAAAATGCGACAAAGGTCCCCGATCGACCCCAACTGGGCTCCACTACTGATCAACTAGAACAAAACCACACAACGGACAAGATCTTCATCGAGCTCCTCCTGAGCTTGGTTGCGTCATCTGCATGGACTCATCGGCACCTGCAAGCTGGTTTTGGAAGTATCTGTGAGCCACAGGGACTCAGCAATCTCGCACCCTCGCGATCAAGACTATTTAAGCTTATGGGTAAGGTAAAGGTAAGAGGTGGAGCTGCAGCAAGGGACTAGCATATATGGTGGCTAACATACGCAAATGAGAGCGAGAAGAGAAGGCAAAGCACGGTCGATAAAAGTATGATCAAGAAGTGATCCTAAAACAACCTACATCAAGCATAACTCCAACACCGTGTTCACTTCCCGGACTCCGCCGGAAAGAGACCATCACGGTAACACACGCTGTTGATTCATTTTAATTAAGTTAAGGTTCAAGTTATGTACAACCGGACATTAACAAATTCCCATCTGCCCATAACCGCGGGCACGGCTTTCGAAAGTTCAAATCCCTGCAGGGGTGTCCCAACTTAGCCCATGACAAGCTCTCACGGTCAACGAAGGAATAGACCTCCTCCCGAGATGTTCTGATCAGACTCGGTATCCTGGTACAACAAGACATTTTGACAGGGTAAAACTAAACCAGCAACACCGCCCGAATGTGCTGACAAATCCCGATAGGAGCTGCACATATCTCTTTCTCAGGGCACACTCAGATTGTCCTAGGTACGGGTAGGCCAGCCCAGAGTTGCCCCTGGTGGTCACCGGCAGCTGACAGGTTGGACCAACACTCAGAGGAGCACTAGCCGGGGGGGTAAAATAATGATGACCCTTGAGTCCGCGAAACCCAAGGGAAAAAAGGCTAGGTGGCGAATGGTAAAACCAATGTTGGGCATTGCTGGAAGAGCTTTACTTAAGGCGAACTGTCAAGGGGTTCCCATTATAGCCCAACCGCGTAAGGAACGCAAAATCCGGGAACATAACACCGATATGACGGAAACTAGGGCGGAAAGAGTGGAACAAAGCACCAGGCATAAGGCCGAGCCTTCCACCCTTTACCAAGTATATAGATGCATTAACTAAATAAGATATATTGTGATATCCCAACAAGTAAACATGTTCCAACAAGGAACAACATCTCCATGTTCCAGCAAGGAACAAACTTCAATCTTCACCTGCAACTAACAACGCTATAAGAGGGGCTGAACAAAGTGGTAACATAGCCAAACAACGGTTTGCTAGGACAAGGTGGGTTAGAGGCTTGGTCCAACAATATGGGAGGAATGATAAGCAAGTGGTAGGTATCGTAGCATAGGCATAGCAAAAGAGCGAGCAACTAGCAAGCAAAGATAGAAGTGATTTCGAGGGTATGGTCATCTTGCCTGAAATCCCGCAAGGAAGAAGAACGGCTCCATGAAGAAGACAAACGGACGCAGTCGAACGAATCCTGACAACACGATGTTAACGGAACTAAGCCGAAGAAGCAACACCGGAAAGAAGCAAACAACATAGTAAACAACCACCACATAAGCATGGCATGATGCACAATCAAGCATGATGCATGTCCGGTTTAATGAAGCATGGCATGGCAAAATGCACAAGCAAATTCTACAAATTAAGTGGAGCTCAATATGTAAAGAGTTGCATATTGATGGAACACCACATTAATTATTTAGTTCTCTCCCGGTTAGGTACCCAACAATATTAAATGTTGTTAAACATAGCAAGATGTGAGGCATAACAAAACTATACCATTAAGCAATTTAAATGGGGCCGGATATAACCAACAACAAATCTGGTAAATCCCCATATGCATTTATCAATTTAGTGCAACAACAATTTTAAACATAAATTTGTTAACATGATGCGGATGGCATGTTTAATTTCATGCAATATTTATGAAAATGTTGACATGATAAGATATGAGGCATTTGTCATCGTGACGGAAACGAAAGGGGTGCCATGACAACGAATCCGAAAGTGATGCCACGGCAACATATCGGTTTCCGGTAACTCGATTGAGATACCAATGCAAAGGGGAAGTGTGCGGGAGCGTGTCGTGCAAGATGGTGGGGTGATCCCGGTAACCGGGTTTCCCATGGGTCGACGGCATGGCAACCGAGGAGGAACGTGCAATGACAACTCGGACACGGTTCGAACGTGAGAATCTCATACAACACATGCTTTCTTCCACGGTCATCGTCTCAGCGGTTATACCTTCCAGGTGCATTCTCGGAGCGGTTCGGGTTCGTAGAGGAAGTAATCGTCCACGGCGACGGTAGTGGAAGTAGTGGTTCACCTTTCGTAGATGTTCGGGGTCACGGCGAGGAACTTGACGTCCACGAGGCCTTCGAGGGTCGACAGTAGTGATACACGGTTTCGTAGATGTTTGGGGTCACCGGTAGATGTAGTTGTCGCATCGCCGGGCGTAATCGTGCATGTGGGTCTTGTCGAGTCCGTTGGGGGTACTTTGCATTTTGAGGGGCGACGATAGTGGAACTTGGCGAAAATCTGAGACGGTCTTGACGAACCGTAGTGTTATTGGGCGAGATCGCAGCCACGGTAGTCTTCGGACTTAGTTCTCCCGCACATGCTCCACGGGTCCTGGGGGAACTAGGCGATGGCCATGGCAAGGAGGCGGCTGCAGCAGCAAGGCAAGGAACAGGATGGCAGGCGGCGAGAAGCGGCGGGTCAGCGAGGCAACCGGCGACGGGGAGAGCTCGGCCGGATCCAAAAAAGGAGGCAGGCCGGCGGCATGGCAAACGACGGCGGCTTGGCGAGGGACTTGGCGCTGGAGCTTCAGACGAAGCAGGGCGCGACAGGAGCAGCACAAGGGCTCGAAACAGAGGCAACGGCGGCGTCTTGGTGCTGGCAATGCGGGGCGATGGCCGCGGTCAACATGAGACGCGGGCGAGCGGGCGCCTCGTCCTCTGCTCGTCAGGAAGCAGAGTAGCGGCGGCGTCTTGGTGCGGCTCCATGCCGGCGGAGGCGCGGGAGAGGAAACAGGAGCAGAGGGGCGGCTGAGCTCCTAGTGGTGGTGGTCGACGCCGGCGGGCGCGCTTGCTGGAAAGAGGGGCGCTCGGGAGGACGCAGAGGGGAACGGGACGAGGGCGTGGCGCGGGTTGTGGTCACCGGCGGCGACCTGATGCGGCGACGGGATGGCGAGGTGAAGGCCGAGGGGATCGGGCGCAGAAGGTCTCGGGCTCGGGCGGTCCTCTCCTGTGAGATGTGTGTGTGGCGGCGGGGGGAGGACGAGAGGGAGATGGAGTGGATCGGGGGAAAGGGACGAAGGGAGAGGCGGCGATGGATGAGGACGAGAGGGAGAGATGGGATCGAGTGGTAGGCTAGGGTTAGCTGCAAGTGGGCTAGCGCGGGAGGCCTTGAGCCGGCCGGCCTGAGGCTGCAGCTGGGCTGCGCGGCTGGGCTGATCTCCCTCTCCTTTCCAAAATCCTCCCTTTCTAAAAATTATTGTTTATATAAATAACAATCAATAAAGGGGAAAATCCAGGGGTTTTTGGTTAGGAATATGAGATATATAAAAATATATGTGGAACCCTGGATTTATGTAGGGCTTGAATAAATTGCTCCGGCATTTTTAGAAGGTAGAAAAATAATTAGAGTTTGAATTATTTTCAAACTTCAATCATTTTTGAACCTGACCAAAACAACTTCGAATGGGATGAAATCTTACAGAGAGGGTGTAGGAAAAAGGCAAGATTTATAGGGAAAAGATGAACATTAATGGAGGAGGTATAAGGTCGCTTGCAAAGACATGTAAAACGAAGGAAGTGGGAGGGATGATGCATGGGTATGGCTTGAGAGAGAGATGATAAGGAAAAATATATGAAGTTAAGTCGGATAGAAGAAGAGTTGAAGAGTAATGCAATTGTGTGATGGGTGATTCCATGTTAATGGGATATTTAATACAGCTCCCTAATATTGGGAGGATATGTTATAAAGAGAAGTCACTCTTCCCTCGATTTAAATGGATAGAAGATCCACACAATTTATTTAGTGAGTTTTAAAATGGGTTGCATGATGACATGATGCAATGCACATGATGCAAAGACGAAAAGCAATGGACCAAAACAAATCACTCGACGAAAACCCGGAAACATGGAAGGCATCTGAAGCTCCGGTCTTGGGGTGTCACAACACTCCACCACTACGAGAGGATCTCATCCCGAGATCTAGGATGGCACCGTAGGGAAAAACGGAGGAGAAAGAGCAAAGGTAAACTAAGTTTCTTCTTTGACGAATGAGTGAAACCAAAGAACCTTGCGAGGTTGAACAAATTCGAGAAAGAAAACCACGAAGGTGAACAAAGTCGAAAACACTCTGTTAGAAAAGAGGAAGAATGAACATTGGGAAAACTGTGAGGATGAAGGGGAAGATATATATTGAAACCACTCCGGTTAAAACAAGATAGAGGAGGATTAAGAATGATATAGTTTGGACAGCACTCCGACTGTAAATGGAAGGAATAGAACATGATCTTGACAAACAAGATGATGGGTCAAAAAGAGCATCATCATAATGCCTCTAGAACAAAAGAATAGAATGGAATCGGATGAATGAAGGGAAACAAGATCTTGAGGGAGCACGCTTACAACAAGTGCTAGAACGGAATTGTTGGAAAACCAACAACGAAAAGAATAAGCTTAATATGGTCTTATGGAATACATCTCGAATTATGAGGTGACAAACTGCCAGTCACGGTAAAAGAATTGTATTGATATGAACAAGGAGACGAGAAAGTATATCGCACCGGAAAGGATAAATGAAGAAATTGGATCATTGATAAACACCATGAGAGCGACAATCCTTAAAGGAAAGCTTTAGGTGAAATATAACCCAAGATAACTCCCACGAAGAGCTTGGTGGATTTAAAATACCTCATTCTTAACAACATGTGAATCATGAAACATGAACTCAAGTTATCAAGAATGACATAATACCACCTCCAATGATACGGAAGAAAGAATTGCACTCCGGATAGCAAGAAAAAGAATGCTTGAGATCCTCTGAAAAGGATCTCGATGAATACTTTGAGAAAGAATTAAATCCTTGATGAACCATCTTGTAGAACCTCCATGAAGAACTCTGTTAAACAAAAGAATGATGAAACGGAAAGAAAGGGTAGTTGAAAACACAAGGTGGAGCCTTGTAAAGATTTAGATAGATCCCCGTGATTACATAGTTGAAAGAGGTTGGAACCCCAGGAAAAAGATAAAATGAAACAAATGAAACCGAGAATTTGAAGGGCCTTCGGAATAAAGAATTAATCATTAGGATGAAACAAGAATAAGAACTATATTATGCTTATCCTTCACCAATATAATAGATGGCAATCAATGGATTTGGCATGCTACTTATTCTCGGAGAAAAGATTAAGAGAGATATTGCGCAAACTTGAGAAAGGTCTCCAATGATCCACCGGTAGGATTGAAAAGAACGAAAGAGTTGATATGATAAACGAATGACGAGAAGTCTTGAACGAACCACCGTAAGAATTGGTTATGAATGAAGTAAGATAAAGAAACACCGGGAATAATTAAATAAGAAGAACGAAGATACTTGAGAAGATGTAGATGTAAGTGAAATGAATAGATCATGGACCGATTCGAGATCACTTGAACGATGCACCGGTAAGATTGAGGAATGATAACTGAGAACGAATAAACCTGAATTGATGGACTCCGGATAACAAACTGAGAAGACTCTTGAATTTCTCCGGATAGGTGAAAAGAATTTACACAATCATAACAATTAAGAGAGGATGGCCTCGAACTAGAACCAAGAATCTTGAAGAGAATGGAGCAAGATTGAGAGAAAAATCTTCTTCGGTCTTCAAATGATGAGGAAGACAACGAGAAACACCACCATGAATTGTTGAGAAACTCCGGAATAAAGAAGAATAGGCAAGTTGAACCAATGATGAAAAGAATTTGACAGATCTTGGAGAAAAACATTTGACTGATGATAAATCATTCTTACGTCAAACTTTAGAAAAGAATTTGAGAAGCTCTGGAAAAATTAGAAGAGTCAGGTAAGATCCTGGGAAGAGACCTGTGGGTTAGGGCCCACTCAAAAGAAAACACCGTTGAAATGATTTAAGAGAGAAAGCACCAGTTGAATTAAATGACTTGAATGAGATACCAATCTCGAAAGAGCTTGAATGAATGCAGAGTGGAAACATGAATCTTCGAGATATCTTGAGCACTCCGGAACAATTAAATAGCGAGAAGTGAATGAATATGAATTGCACCGGCATGAGAAAACATTGAAACGAGGAAAGGATATGATCAACAAAGCTTGACTTGAAACCACCGGAGATGAAAAGAATGAAGAATGACGAACGGGTAGAGCATCTTCATGAGAAACACCGGGTAAAAACATTGATGGAGAAGAATGGAGAGACTTCACATCAATAAGATGGATACTCGATAAAGAAATCCGAGTCCTAGGAGAAACAAGGGTGGGAGGGTGGGAAAACAAAGACAACTTGGGATGGATGAATGAACACCGTTGTGAAAGCTGAGATTGGATCTTGTGGATGTTGAAATGTTCGGATCCACTTGAAGAGAAAACACGCCGGTGAAGAGGATTGATAAAACAATCTTGATGATCAAGAAGGATTGGTATCCACATTGGAGTATGAGAACACCATTTCGGAAAAGGTATGGAATCAACACTTGACATTGAAGCAACTCGAATACCACAACTCAAAACAAAACAAAGGATTGGCTTGCAAAATTAGCCAGAGCAAACATATGATAGAGAATTCGTCCGAAGTTTTCGTGGTGGGGCCTACACGGGCTCGATCATACCGCACCATCATGTACAAGACAGTGCACATGACATACGAAGCGTCCCCATGTCGGCATAGCCAATGACTCTTTAAGACACAACAAGACCACTATAAAACCAACCGTGAATAGGCGGACCACTAGACGTCGAACCCCAATTTCATATCATACATCTGTTGGAAAGATATCCTAAGAGCTACTAGAATTCCCACTTATAAAACTCCCGAACCTTTCCGGTTATGCAATCAGGTGTTGGGGATACAGGGGAAGCATAATATCTCACAAAAAACTAGCAAATCCTACATCCAGCTGTATCCATCCTTCAACACATAACCAAGAAACCTTCGGAAATCATCTACCTCAACCTTCGAAAAGCATCCGTTATACAAGTTATGGCGATACTCCCGAACTCCCGCCCCAGTACTGGGTGGCGTCGAGGTTATCTCACCAACGAACTTCATAAAAGAGATTTTCGATGTCGGCGTACTAAACTCAGGTATTCCAGAACTGCAACGATAAAATTATGACGACAACACCTTAGAGCTCAAATCCCCGGGACACTTCCACAAAACCCCTGACTGGAGGCACCAAGACAATGTTCTCATCATAAAACCATCGGATCGATTCCAAGATACCCGCGTGATCCTAAATTTTTTTTAGTGAAATTTGAGAAGAGAAGAGTCAAAACTCTACGTCAGGATGCCTTACCAGAGCGATGAGGAGACTGGGAAGTAAAAAGAATTCCTAAAATCTTCGATATATAATTCCTAAATGAATCAAAACATTTTTATAGACTCAACAACGGCTGCTAAAAACGATCAAGAAATGGGGGCTCCTAAGGTCGGGGAAGGCTCTGATTACCAACTTGTAACGCCCTCGATGCGGCTATATCTCCCACGTGTCGAAGCATGACTTAGAGGCATAACCGCATTGAAAGCAATGTCGCAAGTGAGGTAATCTTCACACAACCCATGTAATATAATAAGGGAAAGAGATACATAGTTGGCTTAAAATCGCCACTTCACACAATTACTTGAATAAAACATTACATCATCCAGATACAATCAAGGTCCGACTACGGAACCAAAATAAAAGAAGAACCCCAAATGCGACAAAGGTCCCCGATCGACCCCAACTGGGCTCCACTACTGATCAACTAGAACAAAACCAGACAAAGGACAAGATCTTCATCGAGCTCCTCCTGAGCTTGGTTGCGTCATCTACACGGACTCATCGGCACCTGCAAGCTGGTTTTGGAAGTATCTGTGAGCCACAGGGACTCAGCAATCTCGCACCCTCGCGTTCAAGACTATTTAAGCTTATGGGTAAGGTAAAGGTAAGAGGTGGAGCTGCAGCAACCGACTAGCATATATGGTGGCTAACATACGCAAATGAGAGCGAGAAGAGAAGGCAAAGCACGGTCGATAAAAGTATGATCAAGAAGTGATCCTAAAACAACCTACGTCAAGCATAACTCCAACACCGTGTTCGCTTCCCAGACTCCGCCGGAAAGAGACCATCACGGTAACACACGCTGTTGATTCATTTTAATTAAGTTAAGGTTCAAGTTATCTACAACCGGACATTAACAAATTCCCATCTGCCCATAACCGCGGGCACGGCTTTCGAAAGTTCAAATCCCTGCAGGGGTGTCCCAACTTAGCCCATGACAAGCTCTCACGGTCAACGAAGGAATAGACCTCCTCCCAAGATGTTCCGATCAAACTCGGTATCCCGGTACAACAAGACATTTCGACAGGGTAAAACTAAACCAGCAACACCACCCGAATGTGCCGACAAATCCAGATAGGAGCTGCACATATCTCTTTCTCAGGGCACACTCAGATTGTCCTAGGTACGGGTAGGCCAGCCCAGAGTTGCCCCTGGTGGTCACCGGCAGCTGACAGGTTGGACCAACACTCAGAGGAGCACTGGCCCGGGGGGGTAAAATAATGATGACCCTTGAGTCCGCGAAACCCAAGGGAAAAAAGGCTAGGTGGCGAATGGTAAAACCAATGTTGGGCATTGCTGCAAGAGCTTTACTTAAGGCGAACTGTCAAGGGGTTCCCATTATAGCCCAACCGCGTAAGGAACACAAAATCGGGGAACATAACACCGATATGACGGAAACTAGGGCGGCAAGAGTGGAACAAAACACCAGGGATAAGGCCGAGCCTTCCACCCTTTACCAAGTACATAGATGCATTAATTAAATAAGATATATTGTGATATCCCAACAAGTAAACATGTTCCAACAAGGAACAACATCTCCATGTTCCAACAAGGAACAAACTTCAATCTTCACCTGCAACTAACAACGCTATAAGAGGGGCTGAGCAAAGCGGTAACATAGCCAAACAACGGTTTGCTAGGACAAGGTGGGTTAGAGGCTTGGTTCAACAATATGGGAGGCATGATAAGCAAGTGGTAGGTATCGTAGAATAGGCATAGCAAAAGAGCGAGCAACTAGCAAGCAAAGATAGAAGTGATTTCGAGGGTATGGTCATCTTGCCTGAAATCCCGCAAGGAAGAAGAACGGGTCCATGAAGAAGACAAACGGACACAGTCGAACGAATCCTCACAACACGACGTTAACGGAACTAAGCCAAAGAAGCAACACCGGAAAGAAGCAAACAACATAGTAAACAACCACCACATAAGCATGGCATGATGCACAATCAAGCATGATGCATGTCTGGTTTAATGAAGCATGGCATGGCAAAATGCACAAGCAAATTCTAAAAATTAATTGGAGCTCAATATGTAACGAGTTGCATATTGACGGAAAACCACATTAATTATTTAGTTCTCTCCCGGTTAGGTACCCAACAATATTAAATGTTGTTAAACATAGCAAGATGTGAAGCATAACAAAACTATACCATTAATCAATTTAAATGGGGCCGGATATAACCAACAACAAATCCGGTAAATCCCCATATGCATTTATCAATTTGGTGCAACAACAGTTTTAAACAATAAAGTTGTTAACATGATGCGGATGGCATGTTTAAGTTCATGCAATATTTATGAAAATGTTGACATGATAAGATATGAGGCATTTGTCATCGTGACGGAAACGAAAGGGGTGCCACGACAACGAATCCGAAAGTGATGCCACGGCAACATATCGGTTTACGGTAACTCGATTGAGATATCGATGCAAAGGGGAAGTGTGCGGGAGCGTGTCGTGCAAGATGGTGGGGTGATCCCGGTAACCGGGTTTCCCATGGGTCGACGGCATGGCAACCGAGGAGGAACGTGCAATGAAAACTCAGACACGGTTCGAACGTGAGCATCTCATACAACACTTGCTTTCGTCCACGGGTCATCGTCCCGGCGGTTATACCTTCCAGGTGCATTCTCAGAGCGGTTCGGGTTCGTAGAGGAAGTAGAGGAAGTAGTCGTCCACGGTGACGGTAGTGGAAGTAGTGGTTCACGTTTCATAGATGTTCGGGGTCACGGCAAGGAACTTGACGTCCACGAGGCCATCGAGGGTCGACGGTAGTGGTACACGGTTTTGTAGATGTTCGGGGTCACCGGTAGATGTACTTGTCGCATCGTCGGGCGTAATCATGCATGTGGGTCTTGTCGAGTCCGTTGGGGGTACTTTGCATTTTGAGGGGCGACGGTAGTGGAACTTGGCGAAAATCTGAGACGGTCTTCACGAACCGTAGTGTTACTGGGTGAGATCGCAGCCATGGTAGTCTTCGGACTTGGTTCTCCCGCACATGCTCCACGGGTCCTGGGGGAACTCGGCGATGGCCATGTCAAGGAGGCGGCTGCAGCAGCAAGGCAAGGAACAGGGCGCTGGAGCTTCAGAAGAAGCAGGGCACGACAGCAGCAGCACAAGGGCTCGAAACAGAGGCAACGACGGCGGCTTGGTGCTGGCGATGCGGGGCGACGGCCGCGGTCAACGCGAGACGCGGGCGAGCGGGCGCCTCGTCCTCTGCTCGTCAGGAAGCAGAGCAGCGGCGGCGTCTTGGCGCGGCTCCACGCCGGCGGAGGCGCAGGAGAGGAAACAGGAGCAGAGGGGCGGCTGAGCTCCTGGTGGTGGTGGTCGACGCCGACGGGTGCGCTTGCTGGAAAGAGGGGCGCTCGGGAGGAGGCAGAGGGGAACGGGATGAGGGCGCGGCGCGGGTTGTGGTCACCGGCGGCGACCTGACGCGGCGACGGGATGGCGAGGTGAAGGCCGAGGGGATCGGGCGCAGAAGGTCTTGGGCTCGGGCGCTCCTCTCCTGTGAGATGTGTGTGTGGCGGCAGGGGGAGGACGAGAGGGAGAGGGAGTGGATCGGGGGAAAGGGACGAAGGGAGAGGCGGCGATGGATGAGGACGAGACGGAAAGATGGGATCGAGTGGTAGGCTAGGGTTAGCTGCAAGTGGGCTAGCGCGGGAGGCCTTGGGCCGGCCGGCCTGAGGCTGCAGCTGGGCTGAGCTCCCTCTCCTTTCCAAAATCCTCCCTTTCTTAAAATTATTGTTTATATAAATAACAAATCAATAAATGGGAAAATCCAGGGGTTTTTGGTTAGGAATATGAGATATATAAAAATATATCTGGAACCCTGGATTTATGTAGGGTTTGAATAAATTTCTCCGGCATTTTTAGAAGGTAGAAAAATAATTAGAGTTTGAATTATTTTCAAACTTCAATCATTTTTGAACCTGACCAAAACAACTTCGAATGGGATGAAATCTGACAGAGAGGGTGTAGGAAAAAGGCAAGATTTATAGGGAAAAGATGAACATTAATGGAGGAGGTATAAGGTCGCTTGCAAAGACATGAAAAACGAAGGAAGTGGGAGGGATGATGCATTGGTATGGCTTGAGAGAGAGATGCCAAGGAAAAATATGTGAAGTTAAGTCGGATAGAAGAAGAGTTGAAGAGTAATGCAATTGTGTGATGGGTGATTCCAAGTTAATGGGATATTTAATATAGCTCCCTAATATTGGGAGGATATGTTATAAAGAGAAGTCACTCTTCCCTCGATTTAAATGGATCGAAGATCCACACAATTTATTTAGTGAGTTTTAAAACGGCTTGCATGCTGACATGATGCAATGCACATGATGCAAAGATGAAAAGCAACGGACCAAAACAAATCACACGACGAAAACCCGGAAACATGGAAGGCATCTGAAGCTCCGGTCTTGGGGCATCACATTACACCATAAAGAAGGGTGTATATCCGGTACTACGATTCGGCGTGGTCCGCAGCCCCCAGAGTACGGAGTCGAGCTCCTCTACCCAGTGCGTGTTAGACTCCGTTAAGGAACGCACTAACCTGGGTTTAATGCCGCTCATTATAAGACCGTTTGCTCGCTCGACTTGACCGTTGGTTTGTGGGTGATAGACTGAGGCATAATCGAGCTTGATGCCCATTTTGCTGCACCAGAGTTTTACCTCGTCGGCCGTGAAGTTCGTGCCATTATCAGTGATGATGCTGTGGGGGACGCCATAACGGTGTACAACCCCGGATATGAAGTCTATCACCGGTGCGGATTTGGTTGTTTTAACAGGTTTGGCCTCTATCCATTTGGTGAATTTATCCACCATGACCAATAAGTATTTTTTCTTGTGGGTTCCCCCTTTAAGGGGTCCAACCATGTCAAGCCCCCAGACCACAAAGGGCCATGTAATGGGGATTTTTCTGAGGGCGGTGGGTGGCATGTGGCTTTGATTTGCAAAGAGCTGGCAACCGGCACAACGTTAGACCAAGTCTTGTGCATCTGCCCGGGCCGTTGGCCAATAGAATCCTGTACAGAAGGCCTTGATTACCAGAGCCCGGGCTGCAGCGTGATGACCGCCGAGTCCGGCGTGAATTTCTGCCAAAAGATTCCGCCCTTCCTCTTCGGAGATGCACCTTTGAAGGACTCCAGTAGTGCTTTTTTTGTACAATTCTCCCTCATGGACCCTGTAGGCCTTGGATCGCCGCACTATGCAGCGTGCCTCATTTTGGTCCTCTAGAAGTTCCTGCCTAGTTAGGTAGGCCAGGAATGGTTCTGTCCACGGGGCAATAATGGCCATTATTTCGTGGGATGAAGGTGTTATTTCCGTGGTGGAGCCTCCGATTGTGTCAGAGAGTTCGGTATCGGGCATTTTGGCCAGGTCCGGACTGTTGTTACCGGTGTCCCCTTCCCATACTACGGATGGTTTGAACAACCTTTCCAAGAATATGTTGGGGGGGACCACATCGCGTTTTGCACCGATGCGGGCGAGGATATCCGCCGCCTGATTGTTTTCCCGAGCCGCATGGTGAAATTCGAGCCCCTCGAACCGAGCTGACATTTCTAGGACGGCGTTTCGATAGGCCACCATTTTCGGATCCTTGGCGTCAAAGTCTCCATTTATTTGGGATATTGCGAGGTTTGAATCCCCACGCACCTCCAGGCGTTGAATGCCCATGGATACTTCCATCCGAAGACCATGCAATAGAGCTTCGTATTCGGCTGCATTGTTGGAGTCTGTATACAATATTTGCAATACATACTGAACGGTATCTCCGGTTGGGGACGTCAGGACGACGCCAGCCCCTAGACCAGCCATCATTTTAGAACCGTCGAAGTGCATGATACAATTGGAGTATGCACCATACTCTTTAGGGAGTTCGGCCTCCGTCCATTCGGCAACGAAGTCGGCCAATACTTGCGACTTAATGGCTCGTCGAGGTTTGTATGTTATGTCGAACGGGAGGAGCTCAATGGCCCATTTGGCAATCCGGCCTGTAGCGTCGCGGTTGTTTATAATATCATTAAGTGGCACTTCCGAGGCTACTGTAATTGAACTCTCTTGAAAGTAGTGTCACAGCTTCCGCGATGCCATGAATACTGCATATGCTATCTTTTGGTAATGCGGGTACCGTGATTTGCATGGAGTGAGGACAGTGGATACACAGCATACCAGCTTTTGAAGAGGGAATTTGTGTCTGTCCGCTTCCCGTTCGAGAACGAGTATCGCGCTTACAACTTGATGAGTTGCCGCAATGTACAACAGGATTGGTTCGCCGATGTTTGGCGCGGCCAGGATTGGGTTGGTTGCCAAAATTGCCTTTATTTCTTCCAATCCGGCTGCGGCCGCATCCGTCCACTCGAAGTGTTCGGTGCGCCGAAGGAGGCGATAAAGGGGTAAAGCCTTTTCTCCTAAGAGGGAGATAAAGCGACATAGAGCCGCCATGCATCCAGTTAACTTCTGGATTTGTTTGAGGTCTGTTGGGGTAGCCAACTATGACAAAGCTCATATTTTGGCCGGATTAGCTTCAATACCTCTACTGGAGATAATGAAACCTAGGTGCTTTCCGGCTGGTACGCCAAAAACGCATTTTTCCGGATTGAGCTTGATGTCGTATGTTCGGAGGTTGTCGAATGTGAGCCTCAAGTCGTCTATCAAAGAGTCGCCGTGTTTGGTTTTGACGACCACATCGTCTATGTATGCCTCTACTATTTTGCCGATTTGTTTCTCCAGACATGTCTGAATCATGCGCTCATATGTTGCGCTGGCGTTTTTTAGCCCAAAAGGCATTGTGTTGAAACAGAAGGGACCGTATGGTGTGATGAATGCCGTTGCGGCTTGGTCGGACTCCGCCATCTTGATTTGGTGGTAAACGGAGTATGCGTCGAGAAACACAATGACTCGTGTCCTGCGGTAGTATCAATGATTTCATCGATGGGTGGAAGGGGGAAGGGATCCTTTGGGCAAGCTTTATTGAGGTCTTTGAAATCGACACAAAGGCGCCAGGATTTATCCTTCTTTGGTACCATCACCAGGTTTGCTAGCCAGTCCGGGTGTTTTATTTCTCTGATGAATCCGACCTCCAATAACTTGGCTAGTTCCTCTCCCATGGCCTGTCTCTTAGGTTCGGAGAAACGCCGAAGAGCTTGCTTAACCAGCTTGAATCCCTTTAGGATATTGAGGCTATGCTCGACCAGCCTACGTGGGATTCCTGGCATGTCTGAGGGATGCCACGTGAATATGTCCCAGTTCTCGTGCTGGAACTCTCGTAGTGCGGCGTCCACAGCGGGGTTTAACTGTGCCCCGATGGAGGCTGTTTTTGTAGGGTCCGTTGGGTGGACTTGGAATTTGACTATTTCGTCCGCTGGTTTAAAAGAGGTGGACTTGGATCTCTTGTCGAGTATCACGTAGTCCCTGTCCACTATGGAGCGTAGCGTGGTTAATTCCTCGGCCGAGAGGCCTTCGGATAATGCCTCGAGGGCCAGTGCGGCTGTTTTGTTTTTTGCGCGGAGTGCTGTGTCCGGATCACTGGCGAGAGAGATGATTCTGTTGGGCCCGGGCATTTTGAGCTTCACGTACCCGTAATGGGGTACGGCTTGGAAGATTGTGAACGCCTCCCGTCCTATAAGAGCGTGATAACCACTGTTGAACGGGGCCACTTGGAATGTAACTTCTTCGGATCTGTAATTATCCGGCGTGCCGAATACCACATCTAGTGTGATTTTCCCAGCACAGTGTGCTTCCTGACTGGGGATGATTCCTCTAAAGGTTGTGCTACTTTGCTCAATGCGGTTCTGGTCTATTAACATCTTTTGAAGAGTTTCCTCATAGATGAGGTTTAATCCGCTGCCGCCGTCCATGAGTACTTTGGTGAGTCGAAAGCCGTCCACGATTGGACTGAGGACCAGTACGGCTGGTGCTCGGGCTCTCCGGAATTTAGGTTCGTCACTGGCATCGAAGGTAATAGCCGTGTCACTCCATGGATTTATTGCTGCTACGTGGCAGATTTCGGCCATGCTGCGGAGTGTTCGCTTGCACCTATTATTTGATGTGAAGGTCTCGAAGACTGTTAACACCGTATTGTTATCCACGGGATGGCACTCTGTGGTATTTGGGAGAAGAAGATCCTCACCACTTTTGGCCACCTGCCGGAGTATCCAACATGCTCTAAGGCTGTGCGTTGGTATTGTATCCGCTGTACTATGAATTTTGCAGGGTCCGTTGAGCCATCCCTCTAGTACGGTTCCATGCCCTGTAGAGGGTTTTTGCTTTTTGGTAGGTGACTCGGGTGTATTGTGATAATACACCCTTTTATTTCGGACTGGGTTTGTATTCAGTGCCGGATTATCCCGAAAGTTTGTTTCGGTTTTCCAGGCACTTTCCATCGCACAGTACTTTCATACTACGGATGCCAAGTCAGCGAAGTGTGTTATCTCACGGCGATTTATGGCATTAAGGATTCCCTTGTCCGTGCAATTATTGCAGAAAAATAGTATTGCGTCTTCCTCGCAACAGTCCTTAACCTTGTTCATCGCAAGGAGGAATCTGGCCCAATAGTGATGTACTGTTTCCTAGGGCTCTTGCCTGATGTGGGGAAGATCACTTGTGTTTGGGTGGGTGGGTGTAATTGAATCCGAACCCTTACCCGATCTGTGATCCAGGGGCCGAGGAGTTTCCAATTTTGGAAGTTCCAGTTCCGGGGTGTTACCCGATAATCCTGGCCCGTTGCCTGACTCTAAGTTCAGGGATTGGATGTTGTCCTCCCGCGAACGGGCGTCCGGCTCGGAGAGCTCGGGAATCCGGACATAGTTGGTCCTCAAGATAGAGGAAAGGTCGCCGCATTGTTCCTCCACCACTGCAATATGATGGGTGATGGTGGAGAGTTAATCTCCCTTTGATCGGGTTTAAGCCCAATCCGATCATAGTCCGTAGCGACTCCCAAGGCGGTGATGCGATCCAAGAGCTCGTTTAAGGAGGAGAGCTCCATTGGATCCATCTGTTCGGCGAGTGCCGATTTGACGTGGAGGCTGTTTTTGATGACCCGAGAAGTCATCGTCGGCGCGGCGGCCGAACAAGCGGTCATGACGAAACTGCCTAGCTGGAGAGTTTGGCCGACAGCCAAAGCTCCCCCAACAGTAGTACCGTCTTTAAAGACGAGACGAGACATCCTTCCTTCTGGCAACGGCACAGAGGAAGTCTCAATGAAAGCACCAATGTCGGTGTCAAAACCGGCGGATCTCGGGTAGGGGGTCCCGAACTGTGCGTCTAAGGCGGATGGTAATAGGAGGCAGGGGACACGATGTTTTACCCAGGTTCAGGCCCTCTTGATGGAGGTAAAACCCTATGTCCTGCTTGATTTATTCTTGATGATATGGGTATTACAAGAGTTGATGTACCACGAGATCGGAGAGGCTAAGCCCTAGAAGCTAGCCTATGGTATGATTGTCTGTTGTCCTACGGACTAAAACCCTCCGGTTTATATAGACACCGGAGGGGGCTAGGGTTACACAAGGTCGGTTACAAAGGAGGAGATATACATATCCGTATTGTCTAGCTTGCCTTCCATGCCAAGTAGAGTCCCATCCGGACACGAGATGAAGTATTCAATCTTGCATCTTCATAGTCCAACAGTCTGGCCAAAGGATATAGTCCGGCTGTACAGAGACCCCCTAATCCAGGACTCCCTCAGTCGCCACCCCGGCAGAGGGCCTACCTCCGGGTGTTGCCTTGCTCCCCGCGACTGGGGGAGGGGCCTTGCTCTTGCCCCCTTCCGCGCAGCCCCTAGTGGGATTCTCCTGTCGGGGCGGGCATCCCCATGCCGGAGCCACCGTTTGGCGTCGTAGCCTGGTTTATCTGTGACTCATGATTAGTGTAAGCTTGCTCCTGAGGGATTAGTGGTACCATGTATCTATTGTCGATGGCATAGTTGGCGGGGCTCTCCAGCGGCTCCTGGAAGGCTTCAACTCCCAATGCCTCCTCCTCCCACGAGCTGGGGTCTCCCTCCGGCGTGTAATCCTGGTCCATCATGCGGGGCACATAGGCTTCCGAGGCTGTCACCCCAAACACCTCGCCGTACTGCCCCACGCTCCATGTTGCCTGACCCAGCGCAGCGTCCTAAGGGTGATAGCGCGACGCCTCGCTGAGCCGTGGGGGAAACGCTCATGCCCATGCTCATTAGAGGCGGCGCGGGGGCAACGGGGCCCATGGCGCTGTCGGCCGCCCTGGTGATGGTGAAGCCCCCGGGCGCTCCCGAGGGTGCGCGGCCACGACCCGTCCCTTCATGAGGTCCGGTAGTGGCTCGGGACGGGACCAGGTAGCAGAAAGGCGGTGCTCCTGATGCCGTCGCATCCAGTAGCTCAGCGACACATTGCAGCGGTGCGTCGCATCCACTCTCCATCAGCCAGCACCGCAGCAACTCCCGCGCCACCGTGAGCGCGGCCCGCATGTTCGCCTGCTCCCGCCAGGTGTGTGATGCCATTACTGCGGCGTGGCTTGCGGCCCTTGTAGTGGCTCGCGCTTCTCGTGGAGTGGGGGTGGATGACGCCTGGCCGCGCGGCCCGTGTCCCACAGCGTTAGGCGGCGCTCGCGCCGCCTGGAGCGCGGGGTTGAGATCTTCATGGGTAGGTGGCCCCGCCCGGGCTGGCCAGGGTACCCATTGGTCGGAGTCGGCCATTGGGTCACCGGACATCGAGGCCACAAAGCGTCGACGGGTCGATTGGGGGGGAAGAGACTCTAGCGCACCCCTACCTGGGGCGCCAAATATCGGATCTGGGGTTCCAACAGACCCTTGAGATTCGAACACTGGGGTGCGCACGAAGGTTTTCTCCCTATCGATCCACGCCCTAGCTCTCTAAGATCTGGCAGACGAACACGATGAACTCTCACCATTGGAAGACACAAGATTTATAATGGTTCGGTCCACCATTGTGGTGTAATAGCCTACTCCAGTGTGGTGGTGGTGGATTGCCTCTTGGGCTAATGATGAACAGTACAAGAGGAAGAATATCCTCCCGAGGTCGACGTGTTCTTGTGTTTGGTGAGTTTGTGTGTGTGAGGATCAGAATCAGCTGCCGACTTGTGATGGTGTCGATCCGATGCCCCTCATGGTGGTGGCTAGTTACAATCCTCACACACACAAACTCACCAAACACAAGAACACCTCGACCTCAGGAGGCTGTTCTTCCTCTTGTACTGTTCATCATTAGCCCAAGAGGCAATCCGCCACCACCACACTGGAGTAGGGTATTACACCACAATGGTGGCCCGAACCAGTATAAATCTTGTGTCTTCCTATGTTGAGAGTTCGTCGGGTTCGTCTGCGAGATCTTAGAGAGCTAGGGCATGGAACGATAGGGAGAAAACCTTCACGCGCACCCCGGTGTTCGAACCTCAGGGGTCTGCCGGAAACCCAAATCCGACATTTGGCGCGCCAGGTAGGGGTGTGCCGGAGGCTCTTCCCCACCAATCGACCCGTCAACAGTCTATGGCCCCGATGTCCGGCGACCCAAGGGCCGACTCCGACCAATGGGCAGCCTGGCCAGCCCGGCAGACCCTTGAGGTTCGAACACTAGGGTGCCCGTGAAGGTTTTCTCCCTATCGATACACACCCTAGCTCTCTAAGATCTCGCAGACGAACACGACGAACTCTCAACACAGGAACACACAAGAATTATACTGGTTCGGGCCACCATTATGGTGTAATACCCTACTCCAGTGTGGTGGTGGTGGATTGCCTCTTGGGCTAATTATGAATAGTACAAGAGGAAGAGCAGCCTCTCGAGGTCGAGGTGTTCTTGCGTTTGGAGAGTTTGTGTGTGTGAGGATCGGAATCAGCTGCCGACTTGTGATGGTGTCGATCCAATGCCCCCATGGTGGTGGCTAGTTCTACTTATATAGGCCCTGGTCCTCTCGCCAAATCGTGAGCGGGAAGGGAGCCAACAACGGCCAATTCGAAAGGGGACAACTAGTACAAGCTATCCCGACAAAAGGTGGTCTTCGCCTGCAAAAGGCTCTGGTGATGATGCTGTCTTGGGCTCCATGGCGACCTCCGTCTTGCCGTCCTTCTGGTCCTGGTCTTGTTGCACCAATCGGGAAACCTTTGCTTGATGCCTCGGTACTCCACGCCTTCGCTTGCACCCTTAGCACCAAAGAGGAAACAAGGACGCTGCGCGCGCTGGCGCCCGCCTGGTCTCGTTCGTCATGGGTCACGTCATGAGGAGCTTCGCGAGGTTTGACTTGACTTGATCTTTCCGCCCCTCGTGAGCCTGCCTGGTGAGGACGCTCTTGAGGAGTTCTTGCGTCGTCCGCTCCGCGAGGCTTGGCCCCTCGCGAGGGTCTTGAATGTCTTGTCGATGAAGATGGCCGCACGAACCTGCCAGCCCAGACACTCCGTGGGCCGCAGGTATGCAAGTCTGGGGACCCCCGTTCCCAGAACACTGACAATTTCTACTTATATAGGCCCTGGTCCTCTCCCCAAATATTGATTGGGAAGGGAACCAACAACGGACAATTCGAAAGGGGACAGCTAGTACAAGCTATCCTGAGAAAAGGTGGTCTTCGCCTGCAAACGGCTCTGGTGATGACGCCATCTTGGGCTCCATGGTGACCTCCGTCTTGCCGTCCTTCTGGTCCTGGTGTTGTAGCATAAATATGGAAACCTTTGCTTGCTGCCTCGGTACTCCGCGTCTGCGCTTGCCTGCTTAGCACCAAAGAGGAAACGAGGACGCTGCACGCGCTGGCGCCCGCCTGGTCTCGGTCGTCATGGCTCACATCACGAGGAGACTCGCGAGGTTTGCCTTGCCTTGATCTTTCCGCCCCTCGTGAGCCTACCTGGCGAGGCCGCTCTTGAGGAGGTCTTGCAACGTCCGCCCCTCGAAGCTTGGCCCTTTGCGAGGGTCTTGAATGTCTTGTCGATGAAGATAGGCCGTATGAACCAGCCGGCCCAACCACGCCGTGGGCCGCAGGCAGGCAAGTCTGGGGACCCCCATTCCCAGAATGCCGATAGGTGCCTCATTATTATAAGCCAAAAAATACTTCCTCCTAATTGTTTGAAAACTAGGTCCCACGCCGTTGTCAATGTAGTCAATAAACGAGAAAATTACACAACGAGCAGATAACACCAGGGACCCAGCAGCTCGCCCAGTTGTTTTCTAGTTTTAGAGACAGAACTCAACCGCGCGCTGTGCGGGGGCTGTGGCCCATCTAGCCCACGCTTACTCTTTTATTTAAGCACATGACGAGCCCAGTTGATATCTTTTTTCTTTCTAAAAATGGCTAGCCCAGTTTTTTTGGAGAATACCCAACCGAGGCCTACTTGCTTTTCTCAGCCCTGCTGGGCTGCAAATCTTTCAAGACAAGCAAGGATGTAAGTAGTAAGAAATGGCTTCCCTAGAAAATGGGCTATAAGTTGTAAGAAATGGGCTGCGAATTTTTAAACCAAAGCCAACCGGAAATTACATTCAAATACCGTTTTTTGGATTTCTCTAATCTTTGAAAAAGCTAGCCCAGTTTTTTTTCTGGAGAATACCCAACCGAGGCCTACTTGCTTTTCTCAGCCCTGCTGGGCTACAAACCTTTCAAGATGAGGAGGGATGTAAGTAGTAAGAAATGGGCTTCCCCAGAAAATGGGCTATAAGTTGTATGAAATGGGCTACAAATTTTTAAACCAAAGACAACCGGCAATTACATTCAAATATCATTTTTTCTGGATTTCTCCACTCTTATAAAAAGCAGAGTTGGTGATGATGGTGTGCCTCCCATCCTGCAATATAGGCTGTCCGATCTATATCTAATAGAAAGAAAGGAAAATATGACAATTTACTCGCACTCCTCTCCACATTTGCAGATACGTCCTTCCCTCATTCATTCTTTTCTCCCACAAGATAAACTACTCATACAAATGCATCTTGATGTTCCGTGCAACGCACGGGCATCTTGCTAGTGAAGATTTTAAATTTCTTTCATTTTTTGAGGATAATTTTTTAAAAAAAATTAGATGATTTTTAAAAAAAATATTTTTAACGTGACTCGAAATTTCGTGATTAAAAGAGTTCGGACCCCACCAAAGTATGCAAAATTTCATTGAATTTTTTAGTAGTGCCCAGAATATGGTCTGCAATGCTAATAAAAATAATATGGGCTTCAAAATATCCTTAAGAATTAGCAAGTGGGCTATAAATTATATTTAAAATAATGGCTAATGGGTTGTATGATGTTTTCCACTAATCTGGAGGCTGACTTCTAGGGCTACTAGGGTTGACGATGACACTATCCTAAAAAAATTTGACGCGTACGCAAGGCTTTGTCAACTTAGTCAACATAGAGAAGTAATTGTTGGATGTCCATTCAACAGCCGTCGTGCTTCTTCAATCTCTGGTCTTCCCGCTCCAGCCGCCCAAACCAGCGCCGACGGGACTGCGTGCTCCCTCCTCCCTTGGCCGGTTGTGCTGCCGCCAGGCCATCCCTCTACCAACCCGCACATCCCGTTATATTCTGCCAACGTCAGCCTCACCCCGCAGTCGACCAGTCAGCGCTCGTACTCCCCTCCGCATGGACATCCACTACTATGGCTTCACCGGCTCCAGGTCATTCCATTCCTAGGCCTCGCCCTCGTCCACCATGTTTGTGCTCTCGGCGTGGTGTGGTCTACATGGTCAACAAACAAAAACCATCCGAGGAGCGATGTAAGTGGTGAGGCTGATAGTAGGGACCCACACAGGCAAGTGCCTCCTTATTACGCGCAAAATAATGATTCCTCCACCTGACAGCTGGGACCCACCGGAAGGGCCTCTGCAATTCGCGAAACAAATGTTCCTCCCGCTGATAGCTCGGACCCACCAGCTATATCTTCGCATGCAAGGAAGTGCCTTCTTATTACGCACGAAAATGAATACCCCCCTGCTAGCTAGGACCCACTATAGTGGGAGGCTGACTTGTGGGCCTACTAAGTTGACGTGGACGGAGGGCTTTGTCAACTTAGTCAATATGGACGATTCTAGCTCCAGCGACCGTACGATGTCCATCCAACAACCGTAGTGCTTCTTTGACCTCTGGTATTCTTGCTCCAGCCGTCCAGACCAGCGCGGGTCCTGCCGTCTGCTCCTGCTTCTCGTGGCCGGCTCTGTTGCCGCGCAGGCTTGACTGCCCCACCCTACTCCAACCTCTGGCAAGGCCATCCCTCTACTCACCCACAACCCTTGTTATTCTGTGGCGACGACAACCTCACACCGCAGCCGAACCAGCCAACCCTCATACTCCTCTCCGCATGGGCATCCAATATCGCGTAGTCCCCGGTTGCGCGTCGTTCCCTTCCTAATCCTCGCCGTCGTCCACCGCCTTGGTGCTCTCGGCACGACATGGTCAATGTGGTTAAGGAATGACTTCATCAGAAGAGTATTGTACGTGGAGAGGCTGACAGCTGGGTCCACGGTCGCAGCAAGGAAGTGCCTCCTTATTATGTGCAAAAAAATGATTCCTCCACCTAATACCAAGGACCCACTGGACGGGCCATCGTATTTCGCAAAAAAATGTTTCCCCCTACTACTGGGAGCTGCCAGCTACATCTTCGCATGCAAGGAAGTGTGTCCATATTACGGGCAAAAAATACGATTCTCCCCCTGACAGCTGGGACCCACCAGCTATATCTTCGCATGCAAGGAAGTGCCTCCTTACCTCCCTGACAGCTGGGACTTACCCGATCGAACCATACGTAGGGTTGTCTATCTGGTCGCGAATGTGTATGTACTTACTACTCGATCGGTCTGTCTGCAGGCTGCAGTGAAGAACCGTGGCCGAGTAAGGAAGGGCACGTGTCGTAGTAGAGGCACGGGCGTAGCAAGTCACGTAGTCCCATCTATATCGTGTACACGTACGTACAACCAGGGTGCAAGAAAGTTAATATGGCCATGTACGAACATACGGGCGGGCCCTAGAATGCCTACTCGCGCATACGTACGGCCATGGCTCGTGTACATTGAGAGGCAATGGAGAGCAGCGACGGTGTCCTATTCATCAGCAGCTAGCCAGCTGGGTCTGAACGGAGAAACTGTGTCGTGTTCATCAGGAGGCAACGCAATGCGTGCTATTCATTGGGAGCTAACCGGCTTGGACGAAACAGCCGAAACGAGGCCTGACGTACTGCAGAACGGAGGAAACGGCCTTGTGTTCGACCGAGGGGTCTGTCGTAACGTAAAACGGAGGAAACAGACTTCTCTTCGACCTCCTAAGGTGAAAATGAGGGTCCTGTTCATCGGGAGGGGTGTGGCATACTGCAAAAGAGAGGAAACGGACTTCTCTTCGACCTCCTATGGTTGAAACGGGGGTCCAATTCATCGGGAGGGGTGTGGCGTACCGCAAAATGGGACTCCACGGGATACTGTTCATCCATCGTCTACTACCTCGCTCGAGCCTCCACGGGCTACTGTTCATCCACCGTCGACCTCCTCCAGCCTCCACCTACGACTCTTCATCCACAGGCTCCTGTTCATCCAGCCTCCATTCGCTACTGTTCAACCACCCCTCCACTGGCTACTATTCATCCAGCCCTCCACCGGCTACTGTTCAACCAGCCCTCCACGGGGTCCTGATCGTCCACCCCAACCGGCTCGATCGGGGTCCTGTTCATCCAACGACAACGACTTCTAGCTTCTACCACCGGGTCCTATTCATCCAACCCCCACCGGGAACTGTTCATCCAACCCCCAACAACATTCACTGTTCATCAAGAGGCAGCAAGTTCGATCCGCTTCAGTTAGCAGCTGTAGCGAAGGAATCGCTCGATCGGGTTCAGTTAATAGCCAGATCGATCGACCGCTCGGGTTCAGTAACGCGTAGCCTGGAGTGCAATCGCTCGGGTTCAGTAGGCGAACGCCTCGCAGCCACGCGTGTACGTGTACGAGAGGAACGAGCAATCCCTCTATGCATCGCTCAGCCCCGACCACCCACCGTAACCGGGAACTCCCCGATATTTTCCTCGCCCTCGCTTCTACCATGGTTTTTTCCGTCGTGGACGACCCAAAGAATGTCATGCAGCTGCGTCTCCGGCCCGCCCAGGACGAAAAGCCCATTTTCTGTCATGATTTTTTTATCATAGTAGTAGGAGCCCACCACATCCATGATGATACCGGGTTTTTTCGCAATTATGGTCACAGAAGTGTCATAAGCATGGCAGAAAACAAATTGTTCGGCCCAAAATGTCACGGATGTGTCTTTTTTTGTAGTTCCTCTTCGACCCATGACGGTGATGCAGAGGAGGGCGAGGAGGATAAGAACCCTTCCCGCAAGGGGAAGAGGGCGGCGTCCGAGGATGCGAAGGCCAAGATATGGACACATGGCCTAAAGAGGCCACGCAAGGCCTCCGCCGAGCCTGCTGGCAAGCCGGCCTCGTCAGGGAAGTTCACCTTCCTTGGCAATTCATACACGACGATGATGCCCTCACCCTGGGGAGGGAGAAGCCTACACCCCGGAGGTACGTTGTTGTCATTTTCAGTAACTTGGTCATCGAGGGATAATTCATATGAGTGTTTTTTGTTCATCCCACCGTAGGTACGCCTCGGCGACGACTCTTCCAACGGGCTATCGCCTCGAAGTGGGACGCCCAACCCTACTGCTCCCCCTCCCGCTCAAGGGGGTTTGGGGGGAGGTGACGTCTATTGCGGGCCCTCCTACTGACATAATGGAGGCTAGAGGGTCGGTCATTATGGCCGAGGCTGAGGCCTTGGTCCAGCAGAACCAAGGAGACGAAGTCTCCGAGGTCGTCCTAGAAGGGCTTTGAGAGGCATTGGCCCAGCCGAAGTCGACTCTGGCACCAGTATTGCAGCCGGAGACCATCGTGCCCAACACTTCAGTGTTGGGCTCTAAGATTGTGCCACCCCTGCCTCCTGCCCCAAAGCAGGCTACCGCAGGGTGGACCGAAGAGATGGATGTATCCCTAACAGGCTCCTCCCTTAAATAAGAGCACCGTGCGTTGATTTGCGTGGCGCTATAGGGCTTCCGGTCTGCTGAGGCCGGAACACGTGAGTCCTTTAAAGGTCTCATCTTGAGCTTCGACGTATTCTCCAATGCCTTTATTTAAGAGTGACTTCCATAAATAGATTTATGTGTGTCTGTTCGACGACATTTTTGCTTATACTGTGGCATAGTGTTTTAGACAGTGTAGCCATTGAGTAGCACCCAAGCCCAGGGCTAGCTTTGAAAAAACTGGCCGTGGGTTCGTAGTAGAGTACCATAAGCTAATAAAAAATTAGTAGCCCCCATGACTCTGGCATGCATTCTCAAAATGTACATGCCTGGTGCAGGGGTTTAAGTATGAACTATTTGTTTACAGGCTTCTACCTCGAGTCTTAGCTCCGCCTCCGAGGATATTGCGGAGATGAATCAGAAGCTCGAGAGGTCCAAGAAGGACCTCGATCTGATGAACAGACAGATCAAGAAATCTCAAGGTAAAGTCCACATTTTTTACAATTTACTTTGTGTGAGGATAAATTCAAGTGATACATGCTAATGCTGAGCTGTTTAAATGAAAACGGTTGTGGCCGAGCTTGAGTGTCTCAAGGCCGAGCTTGTGATATCTCAGTAGGAAGCCAAGCAGCAGAAGGCTGCGGCCGCCAAGGCGGAGAAGGACCTAGCCGCCGAAAAGGTGGCTAGGGGCAAGGACCAGGCGCAGGTCCTGGAGGTCAAGGAGAATCTGAAGGGCATGTTTGAGGCACGTGATACCCTCCAGGCTGAGGAGAAGAATATGAAGGAAGAGCTCGAGAAGCTCCGTCTTGTGCACTCGAAGCTCCAGACCCAAGCCAGGACCTACCATGAGGCGCTCCAACAAGTGGGGCAGATTGCCGCGAGTAAGTCATATTTACTTCAGTGCGTTTTTGGCACCAAGGGGTTCATCAAGCTGACCCAGCTATGGTGCTCTCCAGACGTTTTCACGAATCTGTCAGGGAGTGCAATGGACGCGGCTCACCACTTCGGCGAGCAGGAGGGCCATGAGGTAGAGAAGGTGTTCTGGCAGCAATTCCAGGGGGCGCCTCGTCCAGAGTTGCTGAATCATCGAATGAAACAGCTGGTGGAGCTTCTCCGTATGGCTAGGACGGTGCTCCAAGATCTATGCGTTAACTTGTGGCCCGCGGAGGCGCTGCCCACCAGCTTCTTCGGGCTCATAGCTTGGCTACAAGGAGCCATGGAACAAGTGGACTACTGGAAATGGTCCGCGTGCCTGGAAGGGGCTTGGCGGGCATATGCCTATGTGTGATACGTCCATTTTGCATCATGTTTTTATATTGATATTTATTGCATTATGGGTTGTTATTACACATTATGGTACAATACTTATGCCTTTTCTCTCTTATTTTACAAGGTTTACATGAAGAAGGAGAATTCCGACAGCTGGAATTCTGGACTAGAAAAGGAGCAAATCTGGGAGACCTACTCTGAACAACTCTAAAAGTCTTGAAAATTTACGGAGAATTATTTTGGAATATATAAAAATATTGGGCAAAGGAAGCACCAGAGGGGACCCACCAGGTAGCCACAAGGGTGGGGGCGCGCTCTACCCCCTGGGCGTGCCCCCTTCCTTGTGGGTCACCTGGCAGGCCTACGGTGCCCATCTTCTACTATATGAAGGGTTTTGACCTAGAAAATTCAAGAGGGAGCTTTCGGGACGAAGCACCGCCGTCTCGAGGTGGAACTTGGGCAGAACCAATCTAGGGCTCCCGCGGAGTTGTTCTGCCAGGGAAACTTCCCTCCCGGAGGGGGAAATCATCAACATCGTCATCACCAATGATCCTCTCATCGAGAGGGGGTCAATCTCCATCAACATCTTCACCAACACCATCTCCTCTAAAACCCTAGTTCATCTCTCGTATCCGATCTTTGTCTCAAAACCTCATATTGGTACATGTGGGTTGCTAGTAGTGTTGATTACTCCTTGTAGTTGATGCTAGTTGGTTTATTCAGCGGAAGATCATATGTTCAGATCCTTAATGATAATTAACACTCCTCTGATTATGAACATGAATATGCTTTGTCAGTAGTTACGTTTGTTCCTGAGGACATGGGAGAAGTCTTGTTATAAGTAATCATGTGAATTTGGTATTCTTTCGATATTTTGATGAGATGTATGATGTATTTCATCTAGTGGTGTTATGTGAACGTCGACTACATGACACTTCACCATGATTTGGGCCTAGGGGAAGGCATTGGGAAGTAATAAGTAGACTATGGGTTGCTAGAGTGACAGAAGCTTAAACCCTAGTTTATGAGATGCTTCATAAGGGGCAGATTTGGATCCACATGTTTCATGCTATGGTTAGATTTATCTTAATTCTTATTTCTTAGTTGCGGATGCATGAGAGAGGGGTTGACCATAAGCGGGGGGCTTGTCCAAGTAAGGTCGGCACCAAAGCGCCGGTCCACCCACATATCAAATTATCAAAGTAACGAACGTGAATCATATGAGCATGATGAAAACTAGCTTGACAATAATTCCCATGTGTCCTCGGGAGCGCTGTGCTTTGTATAAGAGTTGGTCCAGGCTTGTCCCTTGATATAAAAAGGATTGGGACACCTTGTTGCACCTTTGTTACACTTGTTACCCATTGTGAATTATCTTATCACACAACTATCTCTTTCCGATAATTTCAGTGCTTGCAGAGAATACCTTGCTGAAAACCGCTTGTCATTTCCTTCTGATCCTCATTGGGTTCGACACTCTTACTTATTGAAAGGAGTATGATAGATCCCCTATCCTTGAGGATCATCAAGACTCTTTTCTAGAGCCGTTGCTGGGGAGCGAAGCGCCTTTCGTAAGTGGAATTTGGTAAGGAAAAATGTATATAGTGTGCTGAAATTTACTGTCACTTGTGTTGGGAATCGTTGCATGGAAAACAAAAAATTTCTATGCACACGCAATGATCTATCCATGGAGATGGATAGCAACAAGGGGAGAGTGTGTCTAAGTAACATTACAGACCGTAAGCGAAAGCGTTTCACAATGTGGTTGAGTAGTTGTACACCGTCTCGATCCGCCTGATCAAGTACCGAACGCACGACACCTCCGCGTTCTGCACACGTTCAGCTCGGTGTCATCCTCGCCATCTTGATCCAGCAAGTAGGGCGAGGTAGTAGATGAGTTCCATCAGCATAATGGCGTGGTGATGGTGGTGGTGAAGTAATCCCGCAGAGCTTCGCCTAAGCACTGCGGCGATCTAGGGTGGAGGAATAAACTAGAGGCGGAGGGGTGCCGACACACAACGTGGAATAAGCTGTGTATTGTGTGGCACCCCTCCCCACATATATATAGGTGTGGGAGTGGATGAGGAAGCCCCTAGAGCACCCCAAGTGGTGTGGCGGCAGCCCTAGGGCTCCTCCCTTTGGTGCCCCCGCCCCCGCGAAATAGTGGCAAGGGGGAAGGAAAGGGAGGAGGCGCCCCCTTCTTTCCTTCCTCCCCTCTCCGGGATATGGTAAGCGGAGGTGGCACCTCCCCCTTCCATCTAATTGGGTGTGGCTGCCATAAGGGGGGGCGCACCAGCCCATGTGGGCTGGTGTGTTCCCCTCTACTTAGCCCACTAAGGTCCAATACTCTCCCGGTGCCTCTGGAACACCTTCTGGTATTCCGATAACTTTCCTGTGCATTCCAAAACCATTCCGGAGACCAAATAAAATCGCCCTATATATCGTCTTTACCTCCGGACCATTCCGGAGCTCCTCATTATGTCTATATTCACATCTGGGACACCAAAACTCATAACTTATATAATACCAAATCGACATCGAATGTTAAGTGTGTGGACCCTACGTGTTCGAGAACTATGTAGACATGACCGAGACACCTCTCCGGTCAATAGCCAATAGCGGAACCTGGATACCCATATTGGCTCCTACTTATTCTACGTAGATCTTTATCGGTCGAAGCGTAATGACAACATACGTAATTCCCTTTGTCCATCGGCAAGTCTATTTACTCGTTCTGTAATACATCACCTCGTGACTAACTCCTTAGTCATTTGCTTGCAAGCTTATGATGCGTATTACCGAGAGGGCCCAGAGATTCCTCTCCGATACTTAGAGTGACAAATCCTAATCTCGATCTATGAAAAGTCAACAAACACCTTCGGATAAACCTCTAGAGCATCTTTATAATCACCAAGTTACATTGTGACGTTTGATAGCACACAAGGCATTCCTCCGGTATCCGGGAGTTGCATAATCTCATAGTCGAAGGAATATGTATTTGACATGAAGGAAGCAATAGGAATAAAACCGAACAATCATTATGCTAAGCTAACAGATGGGTCTTGTCCATCACATCATTCTCCTAATGATGTGATCCCCTTATCAAATGGCAACTCATGTCAATGGTTAGGAAACCTTAACCATCTTTGATCAATGACCTAGTCTAGTAGAGGCTTACTAGGGACACAATATTTGTTTATGTATTCGCACATGTATGAAGGTTTTAGATCAATGCAATTCTAGCTTGAACAATAAACCTTTATCGTAAATAAGGAAATTTGAAATAAAAACTTTTTATTGACTCTAGGGCATATTTCCTTCGGTCTCCCACTTGCACTAGAGTCAATAATCTAGTTTAGATCGCCATGTGCTTAACACTCATAGCTCACATCGACATGTGACCAACACCCAAAGAGTTTACTAGAGTCAATAATCTAGTCACATCGCCATGTGATTAACACCCAAAGAGTACTAAGGTACGATCATGTTTTGCTTGTGAGAGAGGTTGAGTCAACGGGTCTATCATATTCAGATCCGTATGTATTTTGCAAATTTCTATGTCTACAATGCTATGCATGGAGATACTCTAGCTAATTGCTCCCACTTTCAATATGTATCCATATTGAGACTTAGAGTCATCTGGATCGGTGTAAAAGCTTGCATCGACGTAACCCTTTACGACGAATTCTTTGTTACCTCCTTAACCGAGAAACATTTCCTTAGTCCTTTTTAAGGTACCTAAGGATAATTTTGACTGCTGTCCAGTGACCTACTCCTGGATCACCATTGTACCCCCTTGCCAAACTCATGGCAAGGCACATAGTAGGTCTGTTACACAACATGACATACTTTATAGAACCTATGGCTGAGGCATAGGGAATGACTTTCATTCTCTCTCTATCTTCTGCCATGGTCGGGCTTTGAGTCTTACTCAACTTCACACCTTGTTACACAGGCAAGAATCCTTTCTTTGACTGACCCATTTTGAACTCCTTCAAAATCTTGTCAAGGTGTGTACTCATTGAAAATCTTGGCAAGCGTCTTGATCTATCTCAATAGATCATGATGCCTAATATGTAAGAAGCTTCACTGAGGTGTTCCAAAATTCTTATTCAAGTATCCTTTTATGCTATCTAGAAATTCTATATCATTTCCAATCAACAATATGTCATCCACATATAATATAAGAAATGCTACAGAGCTCCCACTCACTTTCTTGTAAGTACATGCTACACCGTAAGTTTGTATAAAACCATATGCTTTTATCACCTCATCAAAGCGTATATTGCAACTCCGACATGCTTGCACCAGTCCATAGATGGATCACTAGAGCTTGCACACTTTGTTAGCTCCTTTAGGATCGAAAAAACCTTCTGGTTGCATCCTATACAACTCTTCTTCAATAAATCCATTAAAGAGTGTAGTTTTGACATCCATTTGCCAAATTTCATAATCATAAAATGCGGCAATTCATAACATGATTCAAAAAAACTTAATCATCACTATGGGAGAGAAAGTCTCATCGTAGTCAACCCCTTGAACTTGTCAAAAACCTTTTACAACAAGTCAAGCTTTGTAGACTGTAACATTACCATCAACGTCAGCCTTCTTCTTGAAGATCCATTTTTTCTCTCTGGCTTGCCGATCATCGGCAAGTCCACCAAAGTCCACACTTTGTTCTCATACATGGATCCTACCTCAGATTTCATGGCCTCAAACCATTTGTCGGAATCTGGGCTCATCATAGCTTCTTCATAGTTCATAGGTTCGCCTTGGTCTAGTAACATGACTTCCAGAACAGGATTACCATACCACTATGGTGCAAATCATGCTCTGGTTGACCTACAAAGTTCAGTAGTAACTTGATCTAAAGTTTCATGATCATCATCATTAGCTTTCTCTCTATTTGGTGTATACATCACGGGAATGATTTTCTGTGATGCGCTACTTTCCATTTCGAGAGAAGGTACAATAACCTCATCAAATTCTACTTTCCTCCCACTCACTTCTTTCTAGAGAAACTCCTTCTCTAGAAAGGTTCCATTCTTGGCAACAAAGATCTTGCCTTCGGATCTGTGGTAGAAGGTGTACTAAGGAGTCCTAGATTATGGGGTCTTCGAGTGTCCAAGCCATGTAGCATGGGACGGACTGATGGGCCGTGATAGAAGGCCTTCCCCCGTGTCCGGATGGGACTCTCCTTTGCGTGGGTGGCATGTTTGGTGTCCGGATGTATGATTTCCTTTCTCTGTAAACCAACTTTGTACAACCCCAAGCCCTTCCCGTGTCTATATAAACCGGAGGGTTTAGTCCGTTGAGGCTATCAGAATTCATATAGGCTAGGAAGCTAGGGTTTAGCCATTACAATCTCGAGGGAGATTAACTCTTGTAACCCCAATACTCATCAAATTCAATCAAGAAGGAAGTAGGGTGTGGGAGTCCTGGATTAGGGGGTCTCCGGACAGCCGGACTATCTCCATTGGCCGGACGGTTAGACTATGAAGATACAAGATTGAAGACTCCATATCGTGTCTGGATGGGACTCTACTTGGCATGGAAGGCAAGCTAAGCAATACGGATATGGATATCTCCTCCTTTGTAACTGACCTTGTGTAACCCTAACCCTCTCCGATGTCTATATAAACCAAAGGGTTTTAGTCCGTAGGACAACAATCACAACATACAATCATACCATAGGCTAGCTTCTAGGGTTTAGCCTCTCTGATCTCGTGGTAGATCTACTCTTGTACTACCCATATCATCAATATTAATCAAGCAGGACATAGGGTTTTACCTCCATCAAGAGGGCCCAAACCTGGGTAAAACATCGTGTCCCCTGCCTCCTGTTACCATCCGGCCTAGACACACAGTTCGGGACCCTCTACCCGAGATCCGCCGGTTTTGACACCGACATTGGTGCTTTCGTTGAGAGTTCCTCTGTGTCGTCGCCGTTAGGCTTGGTGGCTCCTACTATCATCGCTAGTGATGCGGTCTAGGGTGAGACTTTTCTCCCCGGACAGATCTTCGTATTCGGCGGCTTTGCACTGCGGGCTAATTCGCCTGGCCATCTGGAGCAGACTAAAATCTACGCCCGTGGCCATCAGGTCAGATTTGGAAGTTTGAATTACACGGCCGACATCCGCGGAGACTTGATCTTCGACGGATTCGAGCCACAGCCGGGCGCGCCGCACTGTCGTGATGGGTATGACCTAGCTCTGCCGCTGAACAGTACCCTAGAGGCCGCGCCCGCATCAGCTCCGACCCTTAGCTCGGAGCCAACTGCGCCAGTCGAGGACGGGTGGTTAGACACCGCCTCAGGGGCTGCAGTCTCAATGGCGATCGAGCCGAACACCAGCCTAACAGTCTGCGCAGCCAGTGACTCCAAGGAGCCGGACTCTTTTCCGGACTTTGAACCATCCGCGCCCCTGCCAATCGAATCCGATTGGGCGCGGATCATGGAATTCACCGCCGCGCCCTTCAGCGACATTCTGAATTCACTAAGTTATCTCTCTTTGTCAGGAGAGCCATGGCCGGATTATGGCCAACAGGATTGGGATGCGGATGACGAAGAAATTCAACGCCCACCCACTACCCACTTAATAGCCACTGTCGATGACTCAACCGACATGCTCGACTTTGACTCCAAAGACATCGACGGTATGGACAACGATGCGGGAGGCGAAGAGGAATCACCGCCCACAGGGCACTGGACGTTCACCTCATCATATGACGTATACATGGTGGACACACCAAAAGAAGACGACGACGAGGAACGGAAAGATGCACCGAAGGCTTGTTCCCTCGAGAAGCAGTCAAAGCGGCGGCGCAAGCGCCGCCCCAAATCCCGCCTCGGCAGAAATAACGATCATACAGACCCAGCGTTGGAGCAGGGTGAACCACTGCCAGACTACGGCAATAGAGAGAATCAAAGCGAACAAACTAATTCTGTCAAAGATAATAGTCCAGACGATATAACGCCGGACAGGCACCCGGAGCAGCATAATGCCCGTCAAAGGCTTGTTGCCACCGCGAGGAGTCTGAAAAAGCAGAAGCAAAGGCTCAAGGCTGCACATGACACACTCCAAATCACATGGAGTAATGTACTCAACATAGCAGCAACGTACGGCGACAATCGCCCCACCAAGAGCTACCCAAAGCGGAAGTTGCTACCTGAATTCGATGAGGAGGCCTCAGACCCCCCACAACCAAAAATCAAAACAGCCACCTGGCCGGATAGACGACCTCATGGCCAACATTGAGCGGCAAACAACGCCACTCACAAGCCAATACGCGATACATGCGAGGGCTCGCACCAAAAGGACGGCGCAACCAGATCCATCTATGGACCACGCAAGCGCGACCCAGCATACGATGTAACACAACAAACATCCGAGCAACGCGGTACACCCAGATACAGGGGTGCCGCACACCCCCTATGTTTCACCGACGAGGTGTTGGACCATGAATTTCCAGAGGGATTCAAACCCGTAAACATAGAGGCATATGACAGAACAACAGACCCTGGGGTTTGGGTTGAGGACTATATCCTCCATATCCATATGGCTCGAGGAGATAATCTCCACGCCATCAAGTACTTACCCCTCAAGCTCAAAGGGCCAGCTCGCCACTGGCTTAAAAGCCTCCCCAAAAACTCCATTGGAAGCTGGGAAGAGCTCGAGGACGCCTTTAGGGTAAATTTTCAAGGGACTTATGTTCGACCTCCGGACAAGGACGATTTGAGTCATATAACTCAACAGCCCGGAGAGTCAGCCCGAAAACTTTGGAACATGTTTCTTACTAAAAAGAACAAATTGTCGACTATCCGGACGCCGAAGCCTTGGCATCTTTTAAGCATAGCATCTGAGACAAATGGCTTGCCAGGCACCTCGGCCAAGAAAAGTCGAGAACAATGGCAGCATTAACAAGCCTCATGACCCGTTTTGCGTGGGTGAGGACAGCTGGCTAGCCAGATGCAGCACCAGCGACCCAGTACATCTGAAGTTAGAGATGGAAACGGGAAATCACGGTGCAACAGCAATAACAAATGCCGGAATAAAGAAGACAGCACGAAGAGCACGACAGTAAACGCTGGATTCAAAAGCTCTCGGCCGGGACAGCAAAAGCCGCCCTCTAAGGGCGCCAGGGATGAACTGTCCAGCCTAAACAAAATTCTCGACCAAATATGTCAGATCCATAGCATCCCTGGTAAACCCGCTAATCATACCCACAGAGAATGTTGGGTCTTCAAGAAGTCCGGGAAGCTCAATGCCGTACACAAGGGGGACGATACACCAAGCAAGACACTGGGGAAAAAAAGAAATTTCCACCAGAAGTCAAAACAGTAAACGTGTTACACATAATCAAGGGAAGAAACAAAACGGCACTCCCAGAAAAATATGCCCAAGGGCCTACCACCGCGGAGTCCTGCCACTAGTCGTCTCAACCGATCACTTTCGACCATCGTGATTACTCAGCAAGTATCCGGCGTGCAGGATGGGCTGCCCTGGTATTAGACCGAATAACTGACGAATACCACTTCACACGAGTCCTGATGGACGGTGGCAGTAGTCTAAACCTGATATACCAGGACACAATCCGCGAAATGGGGATAGACGCAACAAAAATTTGCCAAAGCAATACTACCTTTAAAGGAGTAACGCCAGGCCCAGGGGCTCATTGGACGGGCTCCCTGCTACTAAAGGTTATATTCGGCTTCCCCGATAACTTCCGTAGTGAACATTTAACCTTCCACATCGCTCCATTCTAAAGTGGCTATCAAGCACTACTCGGATGCGAAGCTTTCGTTTGCTTTAATGCAATACCGCACTATGCTTCCCTCACACTTAAGATGCCTGGCCCACGTGGCATCATTACAGTGAATGGAAATATTAAGCGATCTTTGCGCACCGAAGAAAGTGCGGCTGCCTTGGCAGCCGCACACTAAAAACGGCCTCACCAACTAAAGCATTTATCAGGTCGTCAAGACCTCGGACACGGTTAGATGAGTCTGGCGCAGCTATATGTAATTCATACCGGATCAATGGTCGCACCCCTATTACAAATACAAGGGGCTCAACGCGCGCAGACAAGTGGCAATTTCTACTCATCTTGAATTATACATAGTTTCTTTAGAAACTATCTTTTTGCACGACAACTTTTTCACCTAAGTTCCTCTCTTTTACAGATGATCATCGTGCCACACCCGTCCAGGATACGGCACAATGGAGACACATGCGCAGACGTGCAGCAGGGACCCGCTCAAAGGGACCCTGCATAAACCTTTCTTACTGTCTCTTGTTGATACATATCCACCGAATTCTCAGCACAGTTGAGAAGGATGCTGACGTCTTGGCATGTGGCCACGTCAGAATAATGCACGTACCTGGACACAAAGGGCTTCTTACAAAGGGCACTATTTAGGCCCGGTTTGTACCATAAAGACTGAATACCTTAGGGAGTGTTCGGTGTCACGAGTTTGACCTTATATGCATCAGCTCCGAATCATTGTCTTTGGTCAAATGTTGGGTTTGCCCGGCTCCTGTGTTTTGGTGCCTTACGTTCCGCTTCATCGGCTAAGGTAGCACCAGGAGAACTACTGCGATTGTGCCCTGGTTTATCCGAACGAGCACCTCAGTAGAGAAAGCCGAAAACTGATTGTCATGATATAGCGTGAGACTGGTCAACCACTCGATGACCTATCGGAATGATATAATTCCTATGCCTTAACGAAGGGCCATTTTCCGGACAGGCATGTACGCACCCTGCGATCGGGAGAGTGCGGAGCCACCAGGGGCTATCTAGTAGCCCCACTGTCAAACTCCTATGGCTAAGTGAAAGTGTTAAAGCATTATAGTCCGGTTGCCTCGTTCGCTACGCTATCACCTCCTTAATAGGACAAAGACGTTGGGTTAAGTGTGAACACGCGTTTTTTGCGAGCACCTACGCATTATATGCGTGGGGGTTGAAGCCGACGGCTGCAGTCTTTCAGGTTATACACATGTATACATAAACAACCGCACAGGAGGCATCATACTACTTTCAGGCAAAAGTATAAACATAGCCTTATAAAAACTTCATAAAAGCATTGTGTTTACAATGAGAATACATATGACTCAAACATAATATTCTTCGAGCATTGGGCCTCTATCAAACAAGCACCCTCGAGAACTTCCTCGAGATAATGCTCGGCAGCCTGTGCCGCAACTGTGGTAGCGTCCATCTCCGCCCAGTATGCTTTAACCCGGGCAAGGGCCATCCGCGAGCCTTCTATGCGCGCCGACCTCTTCATCACATTAATGCGCGGCACCGCACCAAGGAACTGCTGCACTAAGCTAAAATAGCTGTTCGGCTTTGGCTTTTCCGGCCATAGCTGATCCACAACAGACCTCATGGCAAGTCCGGACAACCTATTGAGTTCGGCCCATTCGGCTGGCTGGTCAGTCAATGAAAGCGGACGCTCTGGAACGTGGAATTGCGACCAGAAAAACTTGTCCATTTCACGATTTGTTTGACCTTGGAAGTACTTGGCTGCATCGGCAGCGCTCGCCGCCAAATCCATATACGCATCTGTGGAGGCATACGTCGATGATGTTGTCATCAAGACTAAACATGTCGAATCATTGGTTGACGATCTGTGAATCACATTCGACAACCTCCGAACATATGACATATGGCTCAATCCGGAAAAATGTGTCTTCGGCGTTCATGCCGGAAAACTACTCGGGTTCATTGTTTCCAATAGAGGAATTTGAGCCAACCCAGCAAAAATCCGAGCCTTGTCACAATTGGCAACACCAACAGACTTAAAGCAAGTCCAAAAACTAGTCGGGTGCGTGGCAGCCTTGAGCCGCTTTATCTCCAGATTAGGGGAGAAGGCACTACCACTTTATCAACTCCTCCAACACACCGACCACTTCGAGTGGACGGACGCGGCTACAGCCAGATTGGAAGAAATAAAAACTTTGTTAGCAAGCAACCCAATCCCTGTTGCACCAAGTGTTGGCGCACCTATGTTGCTCTACATATCTGTGACTCATCAGGTAGTAAGTGCGGTGCTCGTCGTTGAACGATAGGAGGAGGGACATAAATTCCCACTCCAGAAACCGGTGTATTATGTATCGGCGGTTCTAACACCGTGCAAATCTCGATACCCACATTATCAAAATATAGCGTATGCGGTCTTCATGGCTTCCCGGAAATTACGGCACTACTTTCAAGAGTTTTCGATCACGGTGGCTTCCGAAGTTCCACTCAATGACATCATAAACAATCAAGACGCCACCGGCCGCATCGCCAAATGGGCCATCGAGCTCTTACCATTTGAAATAACATACAAGCTACGCCGAGCTATTAAATCTCAAGTGTTGGTCGACTTTGTCGCCGAATGGACAGAACTCGAACTCCCCAAGGAGTACAGCACATACTCCAACTGGGTAATGTACTTCGACGACTCTAAAATGTTAGCCAGATCGGGGGCTGGTGTGATCCTATCATCCCCCACTGGGGACACAGTCTGTTACGTATTACAAATCATGTATACAGACTCCAACAAGGCAGCTGAATATGAGGCACTATTGCATGGTCTCCAAATGGCCGTTTACATGGGCATACAATGCCTTGAGGTGCGTGGGGATTTAAACCTTGCGATATCCCAAATAGATGGAGATTTCGATGCAAAAGATCCAAAAATGGCGGCATACCGCAACACCATACTCAAAATATCAGCTCGGTTCGAGGGGCTTGAGTTTCATCATGTCGCTCGAGAAAATAATCAGGCAGCTGGCATCCTTCCTCGAATGGGCGCTAAACGTGACCCCGTCCAACCTAACACCTTTGTGGAAAGGCTCTTCAAGCCATCCATGGTATGGCAGGACGAGAGTGGCAACACTAGTCCGGAGACGATCACACCCCCGGTTGCTGAACACAAGTCTGATATCATTGGGGGCTCGGACACCGAAATGACACCTTCCACCCATTTAATCATGGTTGTCATCGCTCCATGGACCGAACCCTTCCTAGCCTACCTTAATAGGCGGGAGCTCCCTGATGACCAGAATGAGGCCCGTCAGATAGTCCGACGCTCGAAAGCCTACAAAGTTCATGAAGGAGAACTCTAAAAGAAAAGTACTACTAGAGTTCTTGAAAGATGTATCTCTGAAGAGGAGGAACGACAACTCTTGCTCGAAATACATGCTGGCCTCGCTGGCCATCACGCTGCATCCCAGGCCCTCGAAAGTAAGGCCTTCTATACAGGTTTGTTTCGGCCCACGACCCAAGCAGATGCATACACACTTGTATAGCGTTGTGTCGGATGCCAGCTATTCACCAATCAAAGTCATATGCTGCCCACTGCCCTAAAAACAATTCCCATTACCTAGCCTTTTGCGGTATGGAGTCTAGATATCTTCGGCCCCTCAAAGGGGAAGCCATAACAAGAAATATCTGCTGGTCATGGTGGATAAATTCAGTAAGTGAATAGAGGCCAAAGCAGTAAAAACAGGTGAAGACGAGCTGGTGATCGACTTTATACCTGGCGTTGTACACCGCTATGGTGTCCAGCACAACATTATCACTGACAATGGCTCTAACTTCACAACCGATGAGGTGAAAAATTGGTGTGCTAATCTGGGCATTAAGTTCGACTACGCCTCAGTATATCACCCTCAAACAAACGGTCAGGTCGAATGGGCTAATGGCCTGATAATGAGTGGCATCAAACCCAGATTAGTGCGATCCCTAAGGGAGTCGGATAAACATTGGTTCGAGGAACTCGATTCTGTACTCTGGGGGCTGCAGACCGCTCCCAATCGCACGACCGAATACACACCTTTCTTCATGGTGTACGGCACAGAGGATGTCTTGCCCTGCGACATTATTCATGACTCACCTTGAGTGCGCATGTATGAAGAGATAGAAGTCGAGCTCGATCAGCAGGACGACCTGGATGGCCTGGAGGAGGAGCGCGATGTTGCAAAAGCCCGTTCCGCATTCTATCAACAACAGGCTCGGCGATACCAAAGCATAGAAGTGCGGGCAAAGATTTATAACGTCGGTGAGCTTGTTTTATGCCTCCCAGAGAAGAAAAAGGACAAGCTCAAACCAAAATGGGAAGGTCCCTTCATTATAGATGAAGTTCTCACTGGAGGAGCCTACAACCTTCGCAATGCATTGGATAATCATTTAGAGATGAACCTGTGGAACACTACTCGGCTCCGAAGATTCTGCGAAAAGTTCGACCATACTTCTTTTCGTTCTCTTTTTCTTTCTTCTCTTCATCTATTTTTCATATTCTCGTTTTTGTACGATATCCCTGATATGTTCGGATAAGCTGAAAACTTAAGGGGTACACATCCTTCAATGTACACACCCCACCATGACTGGGGGCTTATGTAAATAGAAGCTTATCATTATCCCGAGCCTAGAGCTCACAATATATTTGTTGTTTGTTGATATACATCCTTTTTGCCATTATATGCACCTCTATGACTTAAGTTTTTGCCAAGCTGGGTTGCCTTGCTCCTGTTCTTATGCCCTACGTTCCCGATTGTTCGGCTAGGGCATAAAGGGGGCACCTCTGGGATTGTTAGAACCGGGTTATCCGGACATGTACCTCAGACGGGTGAAGCCGAAAGCTAGCGTTCTTAAGGGAATAATTGGTCGGCAATCAAATGACAGATTGTTGCAGTATTGCAACTACTTTAAAACAATGCGAGACAGTTTTTCCATATTACGGATCGCACACCCCGGCACGTGTACGCATAGTATGCTAACCCAAGGAAAGGAACCCTTAACGGAACTATTTTCCTTCAAAGATGTTTCTTACATATATAATATAACATACATTCCGAACTCAATTTTTTTTTGTTTGAGCACAATGACCGGGTTGCTTGGCTTCCTGTTATAATACATACTTCTTTCATTTCAAAAAAAAAGTATCTGGAAACACTCCACAAGTTTTTGTTCGGAGGACAAAAGCCAAAGGCCTGCGATGACAAAATTTTCACATGTTCGGCTAAAAGGTACATGTTGACTAATACAGACACCTATTCCTTATCTACTCCATCTATAAGACTTTCTAACTTATAGTCCTCCTGCGAGTACTTCTTAGCCATCATTACTTGGTCATAAACCAACTTCACTGGAATTTCTTTCCAATCTGGTTCCTGTGGTCCTACTCGGGCCATATGATTTTGGTCCAGTATAGTGAAGCGTGTCTTCACCATAGGCCAAGATTCTCGTGCGCCTTCGCGGCAGGCGGATGTCCGGGCACCTTTGAATAGGTCTTCCAGGCGCTCCATACTTTCTGTATGGGTATTAGATGGCCATAAAGCCTTCAACATACTTTTCATGGCTTTCCGAGCCCGAGCATGTACCACGGACAGTTCCTTCAGCACGTCGCCTTGAAATCCGGATACTTCTTCCTCCGGTCGACCAGTCAACAGGCCTGTGGAAATAGAGTCATGGCATTTTGAATTAAGGGATTGCACATAAGCACCTAGGATGGTTCTAAATAAGAGAGGAAGACATACCGAATATGCCGCCTTTCAGCTTCTCATTTTCCTTCTGAACGGCTGATAACCGAGCCTTTAAGCTCTCTATCTCTTTGGATAGTTTGTCTTTTTCCCCATCATGTTTATTCTTCCTAGACACACTCATTGTGCCCTTTTGAATTTCCGCCAGCTCAGCGGTGACAACATTTAACTGTGTCTGATTTGCTTCTAGCTCCTTGGACAACGCGGTATTTTTCTCTTTGAGAACCTGCGGGTGATAGAGATCCTTAAATCAGTTTAACTCGCCGCTTCAAGTCTCGGGGGCTACTGGCACATGACTATCACAAATTGCGTAAACTTTTACCTGTATGTCCTTCAAGGACAGCTGAATGACTCTGGCAAGTCTGTCTCGAGCGGCTCGGAGATACGCATCCACCGAACTGAGTGCAGTAAACTCTTGTTCGGAAAACATCGGAGCCCGCATAGCCTATTTCAATCAATGGTGATTCATCACACTTTCCACTTCAGAATTCATGACGTATACGTCATCCGAATCTACTTGAGGAGGCGGAACTGGCATTGCATCGGCTGGCGTCCTAGTTGATGAGTCCAACACCGGATCAGTGGACATTCGGCTAATCAGGCATTTTTCAACCGTCCGCAGCATACTCCTCCTAATGTCAAGGATAAAAGGAGACTTTTCACAATCCGGAGTCATGCCTACACATGTATTAGAGCACACGTACCTCTTGGAAGTCTGTGAAGTCTCCGTAGCACTCCCGGTCCCTTTTCGCTTTGAACGACGGCCTTGCGTAGGGGCCGCCCTTGAGGAAATATGCTCCCTAGAGTGCAGATCCTATTAAAATCCGGATCAGTACAGGAGATAGAAATGCAGATAAGGATTTACTTTTAAGGACCCTCTGAATAGTCACAATGCAAAAGGGATAGTGGCGGGGGTAGTCGGTGGTAATAGCCACCTCCGAACCATCAAGGCTCGCTTGATAAAATACCCTATCGTCAAACTCTACATATATGTCCGGATCCTCACAAAAGCCAGGATCTTTATCACGGTTATGATCCTCTGGCTATGGAGCGGGATAGTGGACGTCCTTGGTCATCTTCCTCCATGACTGTTGGTGGCAACAAAGGGCAAATTTGATTAGTGTCTGTAAAGTAAAAAAATACAGACCGTCGAAATCTTACCCATTCAATGGGTGAGTACATGGAACAACCCTCCCGATAGTTTAACTGGAGAAAATCTTCCTTCTCGCCCTTATACAGATCGACCAAGATTGAGGCCAGTTCGGCTGGAGTATCCGGACCCTTCCGTCTGTAGCGGGATGCGTCATCTTCTTTGTTGTAACACCATAAAGGGGTTACTCTGGGTTGAAGAGGCTGGACACACCTCTTTATTGCAATGGCCATAACCTCAACTATCGAGAGTTTGGTATGGGCTAGCAGCCTGACCTTGCTGACCAATCTCTTTATCTTCGCACAATCCTCTTCCTTGGGGCTTCGGGGGCGCCAGTTGAGGCGCTTCTTTAAAGGAGCACTGAAAAATTCAGGGAGGGTGCGCCGAACTGGATCCGACAGCGGAACATCGTCCATATAGAACCATTCTAAAGACCACTGCTGGTATACCTCTTTAGGTGTTCCTACGAGGTATACAGATCCAGCTATGCGCCATACTTCGGCGCCGCCCACTTCAAACATGGAACGTCCCCGGTGGCGGGGAACGAGCAAAAGAACTTCCTCCATAATTCAAAATGGGCCTCGATGCCTAAGAATAGCTCGCAGAGGGCAACGAAACCTAAGATTTGCAAAATCGAACCAGGGGTGAGGTTGTGTTGTTGGATGCCGTAAAATTCCAATAACCCCCTAAGGAAGGGATGGATTGGAAATCCCAGGCCCCGTAACAGGAATGGGACGAAGCACACCCTCTCCTCCTTATTGGGAATGGGGAAGTTCTCAGTCATAGCGTTGTTGCCGATTGAATATAATCCCACTCGAACAGAGACTAGATCCATGGGGGGGGGGGTAACCCTATGTCTGGAGTCGGCTTAGCTGAAGATGAGGCACGGAGCAACTCCGCCAATCACCCTCTTGAGGGCCATGGGGGCGCGAGGAGGAGCCTGGGGCACCAGTCATGTTGGAAAGCTTTGTTCATGGCTAAACTCGACGGTTTCCCTTTTGCGTGATGTGATATGGCATTAGGAAATCTACATCTCCTTATATAGATGCCGTCTGAGCACGAAGAGCGGGTTATTTGCAAAAAAAGGCATGGAACGTTCATATTCGCCTGATGCACGGAAATCGAGAAGTCGGCAGGGGGAATCGTAAAAGACAAAAACGTCAAGGTTATCGCCGGACTGTCGTTGGTCCTAAATATGATGAAGAACCCGTGTAATGCCCTCGATGCGGCTATATCTCCTACGTGTCGAAGCATGACTTAGAGGCATAACCGCATTGAAAGCAATGTCGCAAGTAAGGTAATCTTCACAACAACCCATGTAAATAGATAATAGGGGAAAATGATACATAGTTGGCTTACACTCGCCACATCACACAAATACATGAATAACATTCCAATCATCCAATACACTCATGGTCCGACTATGGCACCAAAATAAAAGATCAACCCCAACATGCGACACGGTCCCCGATCGCCCCAACTGGGCACCACTACTGATCATCTGGGAAAGACACATAGTAACGACGGGAGTCTTCGTCGAACTCCCACTTGAACTCAAGTGCATCATCTGGAACGGTATCATCGGTCCCTGCATCTGGTTTGGAAGTAATCTGTGAGTCACGGGGACTCAGCAATCTCGCACCCTCGCGATCAAGACTATTTAAGATTATAGGTAAGGCAAGGTAATATGTGGAGCTGCAGCAACCGACTAGCATATATGGTGGCTAACCTATTCGCAAAAGAGAGCGAGAAGAGAAGGCAAAGCACAAACGAAGAAATATGATCAAGAAGTGATCCTATAACAACCTACGTCAAACATTACTCCAACACCGTGTTCACTTCCCGGACTCCACCGAGAAGAGACCATCACGGTAACACACGCGGTTGATTCATTTTAATTAAGTTAAGTTTCATGTTATCTACAATCGGACATTAACAAATTCCCATATGCCCATAACCGCGGGCACGACTTTCGAAAGTTCAAATCCCTGCAAGGGAGTTCCAACTTAACCCATCACAAGCTCTCACGGTCAACGAAGGATATTCCTTCTAGCGGGAAGACCCGATCAGGCTCGGAATCCCGGTTACAAGACATCCTCGACAATGGTAAAACTAACCCAGCAACACTGCCCGAATGTGCCGACAAATCCTGATAGGAGCTGCACATATCTCGTTCTCAGGGCACACCAGATTGTCCAAGGTTCTGGTAGGCCATCCCAGAGGTGCCCCTGGTGGCCTGGTGGCCACCGGCAGCTGACAGGTTGGACCAACACTCAGAGGAGCACTGGCCCGGGGGTTTAAATAAAGATGACCCTTGAGTCTGCGGAACCCAAGGGAAAAGGAGGCTAGGCGGCGAATGGTAAAACCAAAGCTGGGCATTGCTGGAAGAGTTTTATTCAAGGCGAACTGTCAAGGGGTTCCCATTATAACCCAACCCCGTAAGGAACGCAAAATCCGGGAACATAACACCGATATGACGGAAACTAGGGTGGAAAGAGTGGAACAAAACACTAGGCAAAAGGCTGAGCCTTCCACCCTTTACCAAGTATATAGGTGCATTAAGATAAACAAGATAATATGGTGATATCCCAATAATAAACAATGTTCCAACAAGGAAGATCTCCAATCTTCACCTTCAACTAGCAATGCTATAAGAGGGGCTTAACATAGCGGTAACATAGCCAATCAATGATTTGCTAGGACATGGTGGGTTAGAGGTTTGACATGGCAATTTGGGAGGCATGATGAGCAAGTGGTAGGCATCGTAGCATTGGCATAGCAAAAGAGAGAGAATCTAGCAAGCAAAGATAGAAGTGATTTTGAGGGTATGATCATCTTGCCTGCAAAGTTGTCAGAGTTGACTTGATCCTCGTAAGAAAACTCAACGGGCTCCTCGTTAGCGAACTCGTCTCCCGGCTCTACCCAAACAAGACAAACAAGCAAAAGGAACACAATCAACCACATGCAATGCTCGAACAACATGATGCAAACATGGTATGCTATGCGGGATGCGATATGTGATGCATATGCAAGATTTGACAAGGATTGATTGAACCTGGCCTCAACATGGAAATCCAAGAGTGCCACTAGAAAGGTGAGGTGATTTCGGTTGAAATCGATATAAAGATCACCGGAATCGGATGCATGGTTGGGAAATGGCAAGCAAAATAAATATGGCACTGGTCTGTGATAAGCACCAAGTAGCCATCTAAAAGCATCAAGATTATTATGCTACAGCACTCAAACATGACGACAAAATACATGGCAGTGATCCACTCATGATTCTTGACAAAAGATGAACACTGAGATACGGCCAATTCATGCATTAACAGGTTCAAACAAGCATGGCAAAAGTGCAAATGATAACAGGTTTCAGACTTAGTGAAATTAACACAAGTCTGGAATTTAACATCAGGTAGCACACTTTGGAGCATGAAAACTATATGTTACAGGAACTTAACACGGCAAAGAAAGGCATTACATGAAGCTACTCAAAGCAGTTAACAAAAGTCCCTTAGTGACCTTAAGCCAAAAGGGATAAGAAAATACAATTGCAAGCATGTGAACATGGCAAAAACATAATCAGATTACAAACTTGGTGAAAAACTGGAGCATGCAAATCTGTTAACAAGTAGGCATGTTCACGAGCTCGATGCACTCACTACAGAGCATGGCATGAAAAACTAAGCATACACCCATCAAGAATACATGGCATAGAAGCTAGACATGGCAAGAACAACAACATAGCATGCACGGATCAATAGTAACATCCTCGGCAAAATCGCTAACAAGTCAACAATCTGCCAAGATTCACGAAATGGCAAAAGTAGAGCTCGATTGACTCAAGCTAGGTTGCTCCATAAATGCAAACGAAGACATGGATCGATAGAGAACCACAATGTTAACAAATTATCCTTACTGATCATCCTCAAAAGAGGCACGAATCACTAGGAAACAACATGAACATATGGCATAATGACAAAATCAGGACAAGGACTTAGAAAAATCCTAAATCCCTGAAATCAGCATTAACGAATGCACTACTTTGCAAGCTTGTGCTAGTAACCACACATATCACAAAGATACATGGTAAGCACCTCTGTAAAGATGGCATGGCATATAACAAAACTCATGTAGAGCTCAAGAGCATATCATGCACACATTAATCATGGCAAAAATGACAAATAGCTAATTGATGAAACAGATCTGACAATTATATCACATAGCCCTCTTACAACAGCATTTCGGGCATCAAGATGGGCTCAAATGAAAATGATGCAATGAGTTGAAATGATGTACTCTCGGAGGCGAACATTTTGATATGCTACACGCGCAAATCGGAGCTACGGATGCGGAGTTACAACATGATGAAAAACGCAAAAAAACTAGGGTTTCGGGAGGAAAAGTCAACCGGTCCGGATCCAGATCCAGATTTGCACGCCGATCGAGGTTCGTCGCTGGAGTACTGTAGCCGCTGGAGTCGGACTTGGGGCCGCCGGAGAGGACGAGGGCGCCGAGGAGGAGGCCGCCCAGAGAGGACGGCGAGGTGCGGTGGCGTGGGACGGCGCCGGAGCAGCGGGACGGCGGGCGGCGCTGGAGGCGGAGGCCGGCGCGGTGGCGCGAGCTCGCCGGCGAGGGGCAGCTCCGGCCAGCGCGGTGTCCTGCGGAAGAGGCGAGAGGCGCGGGGCGGCGCGGCTCTCCCAGGCGGCGGGGCGCGGGCGATGGGCCTCAAGGGCCCGGTGCGGGCTTCCCGGGCCTACAGCGGGAGGAGTGCGGTGGCGACAGGTGGCACGTCCTGAGTGGTGGCGGCAGTGTGTCCGGCGGCTGGCGGACGTGTCCGGCCGCGCGGAGAGGAATTTTTCTAGGGTTAGGGTGGAAGGAGATCCGAGATTTTTGGGAGATGATCTATATATAGAGGTAGGAGGAGCTAGGAGAGTCCAAATGAGGTGCGGTTTGCGGCCACGCGATCGTGATCGAATGACCGAGATGATGGAGAGGTCTTAGGTGGGTTTTGAGCCACTTTCAAAGGGTGTTGGGCTGCAACACTAACGAGGCCTTTTCGGTTCCTCGGTTAACCGTTGGAGTATCAAACGAAGTCCAAATGGTACGAAACTTGACAGGCGGTCTACTGATAGTAAACCAAGGCCGCATGACAAGTCTCGGTCCAATCCGGAAATCTTTAACACCCGCACACGAAAAGAGGTAGAAATGGACACCGGGTGACATAGGAGCGCCGAATTGCAAAACGGACAACGGGGAAAATGCTCGGATGCATGAGACGAACATGTGTGCAAATGAAATGCACATGATGACATCATATGCAATGCATGACACGCAAGCAATGACAAGGCAAACAGCAACGAATAACTGGAAGACACCTGGCACATCGGTCTCGGGGCGTTACAACACTCCACCACTACGAGAGGATCTCGTCCCGAGATCTAGAATGGCACCGGAGGGAAAATGGAAGAGAAAGAGAAGAGGTAAGGCTAAGTTGCTCCTTTGACAAATGAGTGAAACCAAAGAACCTTGAAAAGGTTGGGAAAATTGAAAGAAAGAATGCAACGCAAAAGAGCAAATTTGAAAGCACTCCGGAATGAAGAATAGAAAGGTTGATCCAACGATGAAAAGAATTTGAAAGATCTTGGAGAAAGACATTTGACTGATGATAAATCATTCTTACATCAAACTTCGAAAAGAAAATTGAGGATAGCTCCGGAAAAATAAGAAGAGTCAGGTAAGATCCTAGGAAAAGACCTGTGGGTTAGGGCCCACTCAAAAGAAACACCGTTGAACGATTTAAAAGAGAGAATGCACCGGTTGAATTAAAAGGCTTGAATGAGATAACATCCTCAAAAAAAAAGCTTGAACGAAAGCAGAGTGAACACATGAATCTTCGAGATATCTTGAGCACTCCGGAAGAATTGAATATCGAGAAATGAAATATTATGAGGTGCACCGGTATGAGAAGGCATTTGAAACGAGGGAAGGATATGATCAACAAAGCTTGAATTAGTTCCACCGGAGAAGAAAGAGAATGAATAATGATGAACTTGAGGTTCCGTTAGTATCTTCATGAGAATCGCCGGATAAGAACATTGAAAGGGAAGAAAGAAGAGACTTCACATAAATAAAATGATACTTGATTGAGATATATGAGTCCTCGAAGAAAAACAAGGGAGGGAGGGTGGGAAAAACAAAGGCAACATGGAGATGGACAAAACAAAGATCGTTGAGAAGAACTGATAATTGATCTTGCGAATGTTGAAGTGATCGGATCCACTTGAAAAGAGACACACCGGTTGAACAAGATTGACATGACAATCTTGATGATCAAGAAGGATTGCATTCCCATAGGAGTATGAGAACACCGCTTAGGGAAGGTATGGAATCAACACTTGACTTCGAAGCAACTCGAATACCACAACTCAAAACAAAACAAAGGATTGACTTGCAAAATAAGCCGTAACAAACATATGATAGAGATTTCGTCCGAAGTGTTCGTGGTGGGGCCTACACGGGCTCGATCGTACATCACCATCATGTACAAGGCAGTGCACATGACATACGAAGCGTCCCCGAGTCGGCATAGCCAAGGACTCTTTAAGACACAACGAGACCACTGTAAAACCAACCGTGGATAGGCGGACCACTAGACGTCGAACCCCAATTTCATATCATACATCTGTCAGAAAGATATCGTAAGAGCTACTTGAATTCCCACTTATAAACTCCCGAAACTTTCCGGTTATGCAATCAGGTGTTGGGGATACATGGGAAGCATAATATCTCAACCAAAACTAGCAAATCCTACATCCAGCTGTATCCATCCTTCAACACATAACCAAGAAACCTTCAGAAATCATTTACCTCAACCTTCGAAAAGCATCCGTTATGCGAGTTATGGCAATACTCCCGAACTCCCACCCCAGTACTGGGTGGCGTCGAGGTTATCTCACCAACGACTGCATAAAAGAGATTTTCGATGTCGGCAAAACTATCTCAGGTATTCCAGAACTCAAACGATAAAATTGTGACGACAACACCTCGGAGCTCAACTCCCTAGGACACTGCCACAACCCCTAAATGTCAGGAGGCACCAAGAACAATGTTCTCATCACAAAACCATCGGAACGATTCCAAGATACCCGCGTGATCCTAAATTTTTTTAGTGAAATTTGAGAAGAGAAGAGTCAAAACTCTACGTCAGGATGCCTCACCAGAGCGACGAAGGAATTGAGGAGTAAAAAGAATTCCTAACTCTCTGATATATATAATCCTAAATGACTCAAAACATTTCTAGACTCACTAATGGCAGCGATTCGATCAAGCAGGGGGCTCCTAAGGTCGGGGAAGGCTCTGATACCAACTTGTAACGCCCTCGATGCGGCTATATCTCCTACGTGTCGAAGAACGACTTAGAGGCATAACCGCATTGAAAGCAATGTCGCAAGTAAGGTAATCTTCACAACAACCCATGTAAATAGATAATAGGTGAAAAGGATACATAGTTGGCTTACACTTGCCACGTCACATAAATACATGAATAACATTACAATCATCCAATACACTCATGGTCCGACTACGGCACCAAAATAAAAGACCACTACTGATCATCTGGGAAAGACACATAGTAACGACGGGAGTCTTCATCGAACTCCCACTTGAGCTCAAGCGCATCATCTAGAACGGTATCATCGGTCCCTGCATCTGGTTTGGAAGTAATCTGTGAGTCACGGGGACTCAGCAATCTCGCACCCTCGCGATCAAGACTATTTAAGCTTATAGGTAAGGCAAGGTAATATGTGGAGCTGCAGCAAGCGACTAGCATATATGGTGGCTAACCTGTTCGCAAATGAGAGCGAGAAGAGAAGGCAAAGCACGAACGAAGAACTATGATCAAGAAGTGATCCTATAACAACCTACGTCAAACATTACTCCAACACCGTGTTCACTTCCCGGACTCCGCCGAGAAGAGACCATCACGGTAACAGACGCGGTTGATTCGTTTTAATTAAGTTAAATTTCATGTTATCTACAATCGGACATTAACAAATTCCCATCTGCCCATAACCGCGGGCACGGCTTTCGAAAGTTCAAATCCCTACAAGGGAGTCCCAACTTAACCCATCACAAGCTCTCATGGTCAACGAAGGATATTCCTTCTAGCGGGAAGACCCGATCAGGCCAGAATCCCGGTTACAAGACATACTCGACAATGGTAAAACTAACCCAGCAACACCGCCCGAATGTGCCGACAAATCCCGATAGGAGCTGCACATATCTCGTTCTCAGGGCACACCGATTGTCCAAGGTTCCAGTAGGCCAGCCCAGAGTTGCCCCTGGTGGCCACCGGTAGCTCACAGGTTGGACCAACACTCAGAGGAGCACTGGCCCGGGGGTTTAAATAAAGATGACCCTTGAGTCCGCGGAACCCAAGGGAAAAAGAGGCTAGGCAGTTAATGGTAAAACCAAAGTTGGGTATTGCTGGAAGAGTTTTATTCAAGGCAAACTGTCAAGGGGTTCCCATTATAACCCAACCACGTAAGGAACGCAAAATCCGGGAACACAACACCGATATGACGGAAACTAGGGGGGCAAGATTGGAACAAAACACTAGGAAAAAGGTCGAGCCTTCCACCCTTTACCAAGTATATAGGTGCATTAAGATAAACAAGATAATATGGTGATATCCCAACAATAAACAATGTTCCAACAAGGAACGATCTCCAATCTTCACCTGCAACTAGCAATGCTATAAGAGCGGTTGAGCAAAGCGGTAACATAGCCAATCAATGGTTTGCTAGGACATGCTGGGTTAGAGGTTTGACATGGCAATTTGGGAGGCATGATGAGCAAGTGGTAGGCATCGTAGCATAGGCATAGCAAAAGAGCGAGCATCTAGCAAGCAAAGATAGAAGTGATTTCAAGGGTATGATCATCTTGCCTGCAAAGTTGTCAGAGTTGACTTGATCCTCGTAAGCAAACTCAATGGGCTCCTCGTTAGAGAACTCGTCTCCCAGCTCTACCCAAACAAAAGAAACAAGGAAACGGAACACAATCAACCACATGCAATGCTCGAACAACATGATCCAAACATGGTATGCTATGCGGGATGCGATATGTGATGCATATGCAAGATTTGACAAGGAATGATTGAACCTGGCCTCAACTTGGAAATCCAAGAGATTCCACTGGAAAGGTGAGGTGATTTCGGTTGAAATCGATATAAAGATCACCGGAATCGGATGCACGGTTTGGAAATGGCAAGCAAAACAAATATGTCACCGGTCTGCGATAATCAGCAAGTAGCCATCTAAAAGCATCAAGATAATTATGCTACAGCACTCAAACATGACAACAAAATACATGGCAGGGATCCACTCATGATGCTTGACAAAATATGAACACTGAGCTACGGCCAATTCATCAATTAAGAGGTTCAAACAAGCATGGAAAAAGTGCAAATGATAACAGGTTTTCAGACTTAGTGAAATTAACACAAGTCTGGAATTTAACATCAGGTAGCACACTTTGGAGCATGAAAACAATATGCTACGGAACTTAACATGGCAAAGAAAGGCATGACATGAAGCTACTCAAAGCAATTAACAAAAGTCCCTTAGTGACCTTGAGCCAAAAGGGATCAGAAAATACAATTTTAAGCATGTGAACATGGCAAAAACATAATCAGATTACAAACAGTGAAAAACTGGAGCATGCAAATCTGTTAACGAGTAGGCATGTTCACGAGCTCGATGCACTCACTACAGAGAATGGCATGACAAACTAAGAATACACCCATCAAGAATACATGTCATAGCAGCTAGACATGGCAAGAAAAATAACATAGCATGCACGGATCAATAGCAACATCCTCGGCAAAATCGCTAACAAGTCAACAATCTGCCAGGATTCAGGAAATGGCAAAAGTAGAGCTTGATTGACTCAAGCTAGGTTGCTCCATAAATGCAAACAAAGACATGGATGGATAGAGCAGCAAAATGTTAACAAATCATCCTTATCTATCATCCTCAAAAGAGGCACGGATCACTAGGAAACAACATGAACATATGGCATAATGACAAAATCAGGACAAGGACTTAGAAAAATCCTAAATCCCTGAAATCAGCATTAACGGATGCACTACTTTGCAAGCTTGTGCTAGTCACCGCACATATCACAAAAATACATGGTAAGCACCTCTGTAAAGAGGGCATGGCATATAACAAAACTCATGTAGAGCACAGGAGCATATCATTCACACATTAATCATGGCAAAAATGACAAATAGCTAATTGATGAAATAGATCTGACAATTATATCACATAGCCCTCTTCCAACAGCATTTCGGGCATCAAGATGGGCTCAAATGGAAATGATGCAATGAGATGAAATGATTTAATCTATGAGGCGAACATTTTGATGTGCTACACGCGCAAATCGGAGCTATGGATGCGGAGTTACGCCATGATGAAAAACGCAAAAAATAGGGTTTCGGGAGGAAAAGTCAACCTTGTTGGAAATATGCCCTAGAGGCAATAATAAATAAGTTATTATTATTTTTCCTTGTTCATGATAATCGCTTATTATCCATGCTATAATTGTATTGATAGGAAACTCAGATACATGTGTGGATACATAGACAACACCATATCCCTAGTAAGCCTCTAGTTGACTAGCTCGTTGATCAATAGATGGTTACGGTTTCCTGACCATGGACATTGGATGTCGTTGATAACGGGATCACATCATTAGGAGAATGATGTGATGGACAAGACCCAATCCTAAGCATAGCACTAGATCGTGTAGTTCGTATGCTATAGCTTTTCTAATGTCAAGTATCATTTTCTTAGACCATGAGATTGTGCAACTCCCGGATACCGTAGGAGTGCTTTGGGTGTGCCAAACGTCACAACGTAACTGGGTAGCTATAAAGGTACATTACAGGTATCTCTGAAAGTGTCTGTTGGGTTGGCACGAATCGAGACTGGGATTTGTCACTCCGTGTAAACGGAGAGGTATCTCTGGGCCCACTCGGTAGGACATCATCATAATGTGCACAATGTGATCAAGGAATTGATCACGGGATGATGTGTTACGGAACGAGTAAAGAGACTTGCCAGTAACGAGATTGAACAAGGTATTGGGATACCGACGATCGAATCTCGGGCAAGTATCGTATCGATAGACAAAGGGAATTGTATACGGGATTGATTAAGTTCTTGACATTGTGGTTCATCCGATGAGATCATGGTGGAACATGTGGGAGCCAACATGGGTATCCAGATCCTGCTGTTGGTTATTGACCGGAGAACGTCTCGGTCATGTCTGCATGTCTCCCGAACCCGTAGGGTCTACACACTTAAGGTTCGATGACGCTAGGGTTATAAAGGAAGTTTGTATGTGGTTACCGAATGTTGTTCGGAGTCCTGGATGACATCCCGGACGTCACGAGGAGTTCCAGAATGGTCCGGCGGTAAAGATTTATATATGGGAAGTCCTGTTTTGGTCACCGGAAAAGTTTTGGGGTTTATCGGTAACGTACCGGGACCACCGGGAGGGTCCCGGGGTCCACCAAGTGGGGCCACATGCTCCGGAGGCTTGCATGGGCCAAGGGTGGTGAGGGACCAGCCCCTAAGTGGGCTGGTGCGCCTCCCACAAGGCCCAAGGCGCAGCATAGGAGGAGAGAGGGGAAACCCTAGGCTTAGATGGGCCTAAGGCCCACCCTAGGGGCCGCCCCCTCTCTCCCCCTCTTGGTCGCCTCCCCTTTCCCATCTAGGGCTGCCGCCCCCCTAGGTGTGGGAACCCTAGAGGGGGCGCACCCTCCTCCCTCTCCCCTATATATAGTGAGGCCTGGGGCTGCCCATAACACGCGATCTGATCTCTGCCTGTTGGTGCAGCCCTCCCTCTCTTTCTCCTCATATCTCGCGGTGCTTGGCGAAGCCCTGCAGGATTGCCACGCTCCTCCATCACCACCACGCCGTTGTGCTGCTGCTGGATGGAGTCTTCCTCAACCTCTCCCTCTCTCCTTACTGGATCAAGGCATGGGAGACGTAATCGGGCTGTACGTGTGTTGAACGCGGAGGTGCCGTCTGTTCGGCACTAGGATCTCCGGTGATTTGGATCACGACGAGTACGACTCCATCAACCCCATTCTCTTTAACGCTTCCGCTTAGAGATCTACAAGGGTATGTAGATGCACTCTCCTTCCCCTCGTTGCTAGTCTCTCCATAGATAAATCTTGGTGATACGTAGGAAAATTTTGAATTTCTGCTACGTTCCCCAACAGTGGCATCATGAGCTAGGTCTATTGCGTAGATTCTATGCACGAGTAGAACACAAAGTAGTTGTGGGCGTTGATTTTGTTCAATATGCTTGCCGTTACTAGTCTTATCTTGATTCGGCGGCATCGTGGGATGAAGCGGCCTGGACCGACCTTACACGTACTCTTACGTGAGACTGGTTCCACCGACTGACATGGACTAGTTGCATAAGGTGGCTAGCGGGTGTCTGTCTCTCCCACTTTAGTCGGATCGGATTCGATGAAAAGGGTCCTTATGAAGGGTAAATAGCAATTGGCATATCACGTTGTGGTTTTGCGAAGGTAAGAAACGTTCTTGCTAGAAACCCATAGCAGCCACGTAAAACATGCAAACAACAATTAGAGGACGTCTAACTTGTTTTTGCAGGGTATGCTATGTGATGTGATATGGCCAAAAGGATGTGATGAATGATATATGTGATGTATGAGATTGATCATGTTCTTGTAATAGGAATCACGACTTGCATGTCGATGAGTATGACAACCGGCAGGAGCCATAGGAGTTGTCTTAATTTATTTATGACCTGCGTGTCAACATAAACGTCATGTAATTGCTTTACTTTATTGCTAACCGTTAGCTATAGTAGTAGAAGTAATAGTTGACGAGACAACTTCATGGAGACACGATGATGGAGATCATGATGATGGAGATCATGGTGTCATACCGGTGAAATTGATGATCATGGAGCCCCGAAGATGGAGATCAAAAGGAGCAATATGATATTGGCCATATCATGTCACTATTTGATTGCATGTGATGTTTATCATGTTTATGCATCTTGTTTACTTAGAACGACGGTAGTAAATAAGATGATCCCTCATTAAAATTTCAAGAAGTGTTCTCCCCTAACTGCGCACCGTTGCTAAAGTTCGTCGTTTTGAAGCACCACGTGATGATCGGGTGTGATAGATCCTTACGTTCACATACAACGGGTGTAAGACAGTTTGACCCATGAAAAACACTTAGGGTTAACTTGACGAGCCTAGCATGTACAGACATGGCCTCGGAACACAGAGACCGAAAGGTCGAGCATGAGTCGTATGGTAGATACGATCAACATGAAGATGTTCACCGATGATGACTAGTCCGTCTCACGTGATGATCGGACACGGCCTAGTTGACTCGGATCATGTAATCACTTAGATGACTAGAGGGATGTCTATCTGAGTGGGAGTTCATAAGATGAACTTAATTATCCTGAACATAGTCAAAAGATCTTCGCAAATTATGTCGTATCTCGCGCTTCAGTTCTACTGTTTAGATACGTTCCTTGAGAAAAATTAGTTGAAAGTTGATAGTAGCAATTATGCGGACTAGGTCCATAAACTGAGGACTGTCCTCATTGCTTCTTAGAAGGCTTATGTCCTTAATGCACCGCTCAGTGTGCTGAACCTCGAACGTCGTCTGTGGATGTTGCGAACATCTGACATACACGTTTTGATGACTACATGATAGTTCAGTGCGTAATGCTAAATGGTTTAGAATTGAGGCACCAAAGACGTTTTTGAAACATCGCGAAACATATGAGATGTTTCGAGGGCTGAAATTGGGATTTCAGGCTCGTGCCCACGTCAAGAGGTATAAGACCTCCGACGATTTTCTTAGCCTACAAACTAAGGAGAAAAGCTCAATTGTTGAGCTTGTGCTCAGATTGTCTGAGTACAACAATCATTTGAATCGAGTGGGAGTTGATCTTCCAGATGAGATAGTGATGTTTCTCCGAAGTCATTACCACCAAGCTGCTAGAGCTTCGTGATGAACTATGATATATCAGGGACATATATGATGATCCTTGAGACATTCGCGATGTTTGACACCACAAAAGTAGAAATCAAGAAGGAGCATCAATTTTTGATGGTTGAAGAAACCACTAGTTTCAAGAAGGGCAAGGGCAAGAAGGGATACTTCATGAAACGGCAATTCAGCTGCTGCTCTAGTGAAGAAACCCAAGGTTGAACCCAAAACCGAGACTAAGTGCTTCTATAATAAGGGGAACAGCCACTGGAGCAGAATTACCCTAGATACTTGGTAGATTAGAAGGCTGGCAAGGTCGATAGAAGTATATTGGATATACATTGTGTTGATGTGTACTTTACTAGTACTCCTAGTAGCACCAGGGTATTAGATACCGGTTCGGTTGCTAAGTGTTAGTAACTCGAAATAAAAAGCTATGGAATAAACGGAGACTAGCTAAAGGTGAGCTGACGATATGTGTTGGAAGTGTTTCCAATTTGATATGATCAAATGTCGTACGCTCCCTCTACCATCGAGATTGGTGTTTGTGTTGAGCATAGACATGATTGGATTATGTCTATCGCAATACGGTTATTCATTTAAGGAGAATAATGGTTACTCTGTTTATTTGAATAATACCTTCAATGGTCTTACACCTGAAATGAATGGTTTATTGAATCTCGATCGTAGTGATACACATGTTCATGCCAAAACATAGTAATGATAGTACCACCTCCTTGTGGCACTGTCACTTAAGTCATATCGGTATAACACGCATGAAGAAGCTCCATGTTGATGGATCTTTGGGCTCACTCGTTTTTGAAAAGTTTGAGACATGCGAACCATGTCTATTGGTATATATGCATGAAGAAGCTCCATGCAAATGGACCCTTTTGTACTCACTTGATTTTGAATCACTTGAGACATGCAAATCCTACCACATGGGCAAGATGACTGAAAGCCTCGGTTTCAGTAAAATGGAACTAGAAAGCAACTTGTTGGAAGTAATACATTTTGATGTGTGCAGTCCAATGAGGGCTGAGGCGTGTAGTGGATATCGTTATGTTCTTACTTCACAGACGATTTGAGTAGATGTTGAGTATATTTACTTGATGAATCACGAGTCTGAATTATTGAAAGGTTCAAGTAATTTCAGGGTGAAGTTGAAAGATCGCCGTGACAAGAGGATAAAAGATATATGATATGATCATAGATATGAATATCTTAATTACGAGTTTGGCACAGAATTAAGACATTGTGGAAATTGTTTCACAACTAATACAGCCTGGAACACCATAGTGTGATGGTGTGTCTGAACATCATAACTACACCCTATTGGATATGATGCATACCATGATGTCTCTTATCGAATTACCACAATAATTTATGGGTTAGGCATTAGAGACAACCACATTCACTTTAAATAGGGCACCACGTAATTCCGATGAGATGACACCGTATGAGCTATGGTTTAGAGAAACCTAAGTTGTCATTTCTTTAAAAGTTTGGGGCTGCGACGCTTATGTGAAAGGTTTTAGGCTGATAAGCTCGAACCCAAAGCGGATAAATGCATCTTCATAGGACACCCAAAACAGTTGGGTATACCTCCTGTCTCAGATCCGAAAGCAATAAGGGATTGTTTCTAGAATCGGGTCCTTTCTCGAGGAAAAGTTTCTCTCGAAAGAATTGAGTGGGAGGATGGTGGAGACTTGATGAGGTTATTGAACCGTCTCTTCAACTAGTGTGTGACAGGGCACAGGAAGTTGTTCCTGTGGCACCTACACCAATTGAAGTGTAAGCTTATGATATTGATCATGAAACTTTGGATCAAGTCACTCCCAAACCTCGTAGGATGACAAGGATGCATACTACTTCAGAGTGGTACGTAATCCTGTCTTAGAAGGCATGTTGCTAGACAACAATGAACCTACGAGCTATGGATAAGCGATGGTGGGCCCGGATTCCGATAAATGGCTCGAGGCCAGAAAATCCGAGAGAGGATCCATGTATGAAAACAAAGTGTAGACTTTGGCAGAATGGCTCGATGGTCGTAAGGCTGTTGAGTTAGATGGATTTTAAAAGGAAGACGGACAATGATGGTAAGTATCACCATTAAGAAAGCTCGACTTGTCGTTAAGATGTTTTCCGACAAGTTCAAGGAGTTGACTATGATGAGACTTTCTCACTCGTAGCGATGCTAAGAGTCTGTTGGAATTATATTAGCGATTACTGCATTATTTATGAAATCTTGCAGATAGGATGTCAAAACATTGTTTCCTCGACGATTTTCTTGAGGAAAGGATGTATGTGATACAACCGGAAGGTTTTGTCAATCCTGAAAGATGCTAATAAGTATGCAAAGCTCCAGCTATCCTTCTGAGGACTGGAGTAAGCATCTCGGAGTTGGAATGTATGCTTTGATGAGATGATCAAAGATTTTGGGTGTATACAAAGTTTATGAGAAACTTGTATTTCCAAAGAAGTGAGTGGGAGCACTATAGAATTTCTGATGAGTATATGTTGTTGACATATTGTTGATCAGAAATGACGTAGAATTTCTGGAAAGCATATAGGGTTATTTGGAAAGTGTTTTTTTCAATGGAAAGCCTGGATTAAGCTATTTGAACATTGAGCATCAAGATCTATAAGGATAGATCAAAATGCTTAATGGTACTTTCAAATGAGCACATTCCTTGACATGATCTTGAAGGTGTTCAAGATGTATCAGTCAAAGAAGGAGTTCTTGCCTGAGTTGTAAGGTATGAAGTTAAGACTTAAAGCTCGACCACGGCAGAATAGAGAGAAAGGACGAAGGTCGTCCCCTATGCTTTTAACGTAGGCTCTACAGTATGCTATGCTGTGTACCGCACCTGAAGTGTGCCTTGCCATGAGTCAGTCAAGGGGTACAAGAGTGATCCAAGAATGGATCACAGGACAGCGGTCAAAGTTATCCTTAGTAACTAGTGGACTAAGGAATTTTCTCGATTATGGAGGTGGAAAAAGAGTTCGTCGTAAAGGGTTACGCCGATGCAAGCTTAACACCTATCCGGATAGCTCTGAGTAGAGATACCAGATGCGTATAATGGAGCAACAATTTAGAATAGCTCCAAGAAGAACAGTTATTTGGAATAGCTCCAAATAGAACGTGGTAGCTACATCTAGGAGATGACATAGAGATTTGCAAAGCACATACGGATCTGAAAGGTTCAGACCCGTTGACTATAACCTCTCTCACAAGCAACATGATCAAACCTAGAGCTCATTGAGTGTTAATCACATAGTGATGTGAACTAGACTACTGACTTTAGTAAACTCTTTGGTGTTAGTCACATGGCGATGTGACCTGTGAGTGTTAATCACATGGCGATGTGAACTAGATTATTGACTCTAGTGCAAGTGGGAGACTGTTGGAAATATGTCCTAGAGGCAATAATAAATAAGTTATTATTATATTTAATTGTTCATGATAATCGTTTATTATCCATGCTATAATTGTATTGATATGAAACTCAGATACATGTGTGGATACATAGACAACACCATATCCCTAGTAAGCCTCTAGTTGACTAGCTCGTTGATCAATAGATGGTTACGGTTTCCTGACCATGGACATTGGATGTCGTTGATAATGGGATCACATCATTAGGAGAATGATGTGATGGACAAGACCCAATCCTAAGCATAGCACTAGATCGTGTAGTTCGTATGCTATAGCTTTTCTAATGTCAAGTATCATTTCCTTAGACCATGAGATTGTGCAACTCCCGGATACCGTAGGAGTGCTTTGGGTGTGCCAAACGTCACAACGTAACTGGGTGGCTATAAAGGTACATTACAGGTACCTCTGAAAGTGTCTGTTGGGTTGGCACGAATCGAGACTGGGATTTGTCACTCCGTGTAAATGGAGAGGTATCTCTGGGCCCACTCGGTAGGACATCATCATAATGTGCACAATGTGATCAAGGAGTTGATCACGGGATGATGTGTTACGGAACGAGTAAAGAGACTTGCCGGTAACGATATTGAACAAGGTATTGGGATACCGACGATCGAATCTCGGGCAAGTATCGTACCGATAGACAAAGGGAATTGTATACGGGATTGATTAAGTCCTTGACATCGTGGTTCATATGATGAGATCATCATGGAACATGTCGGAGCCAACATGGGTATCCAGATCCCGCTATTGGTTATTGACCGGAGAACGTCTCGGTCATGTCTGCATGTCTCCCGAACCCGTAGGGTCTACACACTTAAGGATCGATGACGCTAGGGTTATAAAGGAAGTTTGTATGTGGTTACCGAATGTTGTCCGGAGTCCCGGATGAGATCCCGGACGTCACGGGGAGTTCTGGAATGGTCCGGAGGTAAAGATTTATATATGTGAAGTCCTGTTTTGGTCACCGGAAAAGTTTCGGGGTTTATCGGTAACGTACCGGGACCACCGGGAGGGTCCCGGGTGTCCACCAAGTGGGGCCACATGCTCCGGAAGCTTGCATGGGCCAAGGGTGGTGAGGGACCAGCCCCTAAGTGGGCTGGTGCGCCTCCCACAAGGCCCAAGGCGCAGCAAAGGAGGAGAGAGGGGAAACCCTAGGCTTAGATGGGCCTAAGGCCCACCCTAGGGGGCGCCCCCTCTCTCCCCCTCTTGGCCGCCTCCCCTTTCCCATCTGGGGCTGCCGCCCCCCTAGGGGTGGGAACCCTAGAGGGGGCACACCCTCCTCCCTCTCCCCTATATATAGTGAGGCCTGGGGCTGCCCATAACACGCGATCTGATCTCTGCCTGTTGGTGCAGCCCTCCCTCTCTTTCTCCTCATATCTCGTGGTGCTTGGAGAAGCCCTGCAGGATTGCCACGCTCCTCCATCACCACCACGCCGTTGTGTTGCTGCTGGTTGGAGTCTTCCTCAACCTCTCCCTCTCTCCTTGCTGGATCAAGGCATGGGAGACGTAATCGGGCTGTACGTGTGTTGAACGCGGAGGTGCCGTCTGTTCGGCACTAGGATCTCCGGTGATTTGGATCACGACGAGTACGACTCCATCAACCCCGTTCTCTTGAACGCTTCCGCTTAGCGATCTACAAGGGTATGTAGATGCACTCTCCTTCCCCTCGTTGCTAGTCTCTCCATAGATAGATCTTGGTGATACGTAGGAAAATTTTGAATTTCTGCTACGTTCCCCAACAAACCTATCTAGATCCAGATCCAGATTTTCACGCCGATCGAGGTTCGTCGCTGGAGTACTGTAGCCGCCGGAGTTGGACTTGGGGCCGCCGGAGAGGACAAGGGCGTTGAGGAGGAGGCCGGCCAGAGAGGACGGCGAGGTGCGGGGGCGCGGGACGGCACCAGAGCAGCGGGACGGCAGGCGGCGCTGGAGGTGGAGGCCGACGCAGTGGTGCGAGCTCGCCGGCGAGGGGCAGCTCCGGCCGGTGCGGTGTCCTGCAGCGGAGGAGAGAGGCGCGGGGCGGCGGGGCGCGGGCGATGGGCCTCGGGGGCCCGGTGCGGGCTTCCCGGGCCGACAGTGGGAGGAGTGCCGTGGCAATAGGTGGCACGTCCTGAGTGGTGGCGGCGGTGTGTCCGGCGGCCGACGGACGTGTCCGGCCACGCGGAGAGGAATTTTTCTAGGGTTAGGGTGGAAGGAGATCTGAGATTTTCGGGATATGATCTATATATAGAGGTAGGAGGAGCTAGGAAAGTCCAAATGAGGTGCGGTTTGCGGCCACGCGATCATGATTGAACGACCGAGATGATGGAGAGGTCTTAGGTGGGTTTTGGGCCACTTTGGAAGGGTGTTGGGCTGCAACACTCACGAGGCCTTTTCGGTCCCTCGGTTAACCGTTGGAGTATCAAACGAAGTCCAAATGGTACGAAACTTGACAGGCGGTCTACCGGTAGTAAACCAAGGCCGCATGAAAAGTCTCGGTCCAATACGGAAATGTTTAACACCCGCACACGAAAAGAGGTAGAAAGGGACACCGGGTGACATAGGAGCGCCGGATTGCAAAACGGACAACGGGGAAAATGCTCGGATGCATGAGACGAACATGTACGCAAATGAAATACACATGATGACATGATATGCATTGCATGACACGCAAGCAATGACAAGGCAAACAACAACGAATAACTGGAAGACATCTGGCACATCGGTCTCGGGGCGTTACAACCCGCCTTGCAAAGCAGAAGACATGAGCCTGATACTACGTCATCATTGAAGGCAAGTTCGGGGGCTACTGAGGGAGTCCTGGATTATGGGGTCTTCGGGTGTCCGGGCTGTGTAGCATGGGCCGGACTGATGGGTCGTGATAGAAATCCTTCCCTCGTGTCCGGATGGGACTCTCCTTTGCGTTGGTAGCAAGTTTGGCGTCCAGATGTATGATTTCCTTTCTCTATAAACCGACTTTGTACAACCGTAGGCCCCTCCGGTGTCTATATATACCGCAGTGTTTAGTCCGTAGAGGCTATCAGAATTCATATAGGGTAGGCAGCTTGGGTTTAGCCATTACGATCTCGTGGTAGATTAACTCCTGTAACCCCAATACTCATCAAAGTCAATCAAGCAAGAAGTTGGGTTTTACCTCCATCGAGAGGGCCCGAACCTGGGTAAACATCGTGTCCCCTTTGTCTCCTGTTACCTTCGATCCTTAGACGCACAGTTCTGGACCCCCCACCCGAGATCAGCCGGTTTTGACACCGACTTGTGCCCAATTGTTTCCTTAGGGTATCCTATGAAGACGCACTTTTCCGATTTAGGTTCGAGCTTATTAGGCTGAAGCTTTTTGACATAAGTCAGATCCCAAGAATTTAAGAAACGACAACTTAGGTTTCTTGCCAAACCATAGTTCACACATGTCGTCTCAATGGATTTAGACTGTGCCCTATTTAAAACGAATGCAACTGTCTCTAATGCATAACCCCAAAACGATAGTGGTAAATCGGTAAGAGACATCATATATCGCACCATATCTAATAAAGTACGATTACGATGTTCGGACACACCATTACGCTGTGGTGTTCCAGGTGGCGTGAGTTGTGAAACTATTCCACATTTTTAAATGAAGGCCAAACTTGTAACTCAAATATTCACCTCTGTGATTAGATCGTAGAAACTTTTTTTTCTTGTTACGATGATTCTCCACTTCACTCAGAAATTCTTTAAACTTTTCAAATGTTTCAAACTTGTGTTTCATCAAGTAGATATACCCATACCTACTCAAATCATCTGTGAAGGTCAAAAAATAATGATACCTGCCGCGTGCTTCAACAGTCATCGGGCAACATACATCGGTATGTATTATTTCCAACAAGTCATTAGCTCACTCCATTGTTTCAGAGAACGGAGTTTTAGTCATCTTGCCCATGAGGCATGGTTCGCAAGTATCAAATGATTCATAATCAAGTGATTCCAAAAGTCCATCTGCATGGAGTTTCTTCATGCGCTTTACACCAATATGACCCAAACGGCAGTGCCACAACTATGTTGCACTATCATTATAATATTTGCATCTTTTGGCATCAATATTATGAATATGTGTATCACTATGATCGAGATTCAATAAACCATTCACATTGGGTGTATGACCATAGAAGGTCTTATTCATGTAAACAGAACAACAATTATTCTCTGTCTTAAATGAATAAACGTATGCAATAAACATGATCTAATCATATTCATGCTCAAGGCAAACACCAAATAACATTTATTTAGGTTCAACACTAATTCCGAAGGTAGAGGGAGTGTGTGGTGGTGATCGTATCAACCTTGGAATCATTTCCAACACACATCGTCACCTCGCCATTAACTAGTCTCCGTTTATTCTGCAACTCCTGTTTTGAGTTACTAATCGTAGTAGCTGAACTAGTATCAAATATCCAGGGGTACTACGAATACTAGTAAGGTCCACATAAATAACATGTATATCAAATATACCTTTGTTCACTTTTCCATCCTACTTACCCGCCAAGTATTTGGGGCAGTTCCGCTTCCAGTGACCATTCCCTTTGCAGTAGAAGCACTCAGTTTCAGGCTTGGGTCCAGCTTTGGGCTTCTTCCCGGGAGTGGTAACTTTCTTGCCATTTCTTCTTGAAGTTCCCTTTCTTTCCCTTGCCCTTTTTCTTGAAACTAGTAGTCTTCTTAACCATCAACACTTGATGCTTTTTCTTGATTTCTACCTTCGCCGATTTCAGCATCGTGAAGATCTTTGAAATTGTTTTTGTCATCCCTTGCTTATTATAGTTCATCACGAAGTTCTATTAACTTGGTGGTAGTGACTACAGAAGTCTGTCAATCACTATCTTATCTGGAAGATTAACTCCCACTTGATTCAAGTGATTGTAGTACCCAGACATTCCGAGTACATGCTCACTGGTTGAGCTATTCTCCTCCATCTTGTAGAAAAGTACTTGTAAGAGGTCTCACACCTCTTGACATGGGCATGAATCTGAAATACCAATTTCCAGCTCTTGGAACATCTCATATGCTCCATGGCATTCAAAACGTTTTTGAAGTCCCGGTTCTAGGCCGTAAAGCATGACGCACTAAACTATCAAGTAGTCATCATATCGAGCTTGCAAAACGTTCATAACGTCTGCATCTGCTCTGGCAACAGGCTTGTCACCTAGTGGTGCATCAAGGACATAATTCTTCTGTGCAGCAATGAGGATAATCCTCTGATCACGGACCCAGTCCGCATCATTGCTACTATCACCTTTCAACTTATTTTTCTCTAGGAACATATCAAAAATATATAGGGGCTATATCGCAAGCTATTGGTCTACAACATAGATATGCAAAACTATCAAGACTAAGTTCATGATAAATTAAGTTCAATTAATCAAATTACTTAAGAACTCCCACTTAAATAGACATCCCTCAAGTCATCTAAGTGAAACGTGATCCAAATCAACTAACCCATGTACGATCATCACGTGAGATGGGGTAGTCATCAATGGTGAACATCTCTATGTAAATCATATATACTATGTGATTCATGTTCGACCATTCAGTCTCCAGTGTTCCGAGGCCAAGTTTAACTCGAGTATTCCGCATGTGCAAAACTGTCTTGCACCCGTTGTATGTGAACATAGAGTCTATCACACCCGATCATCACATGGTGTATCAACACGACGAACTGTAGCAACGGTGCATACTCAGGGAGAACACTTTTACCATGAAATTTAGTGAAGGGATCATCTCATAATGGTACCGCTGTACTAACAAAAATAAGATGCGTAAAAGATAAACATCATATGCAATCAAAATATGTGAAATGATATGGCCATCATCATCTCATGTTTTGATATCCATATGCAAAGCATCTTCATGATCTCCATCGTCATTGGCTCGACACCTTGATCTCCATCGTAGCGTCGTGGTCGTCTCACGAACTATTGCTTCTACAACTATCGCTAACGCATAGTGATAAAGTAAAGCAATTACATGGCGTTGTGCATTTCATACAATAAAGAGACAACCATAAGGCTCCTGCCGGTTGTCAGATATCTTACAAAACATGATCATCTCATACAATACTGTTTATCACATCATGTCTTGACCATATCACATCACCACATGCCCTGCAAAAACAAGTTCGACGTCCTCTACTTTGTTTTGGCACATTTTACGTGGCTGCTACGGGCTTCTAGCAAGAACTGTTCTTACCTACGCATAAAACCACAACGGTGTTTCATCAAGTTTGTTGCTTTAACCTTCTTCAAGGACCGGCCGCAGTCAAATTTGATTCAACTAAAGTAGGAGAAACTGACACCCGCCAGCCACCTTTATGCAAAACTAGTTGCATGTTAGTCGATGGAACCGGTCTCATGTGCGCGGACATGGAAGTTTGGTCCTGGCCGATTCATCCCATAATACCGCCGAATAAAAATAAGATGTTGGTGGTAAGAAGTATGACTATCATCGCCCACAACTCTTTGTGTTCTACTCGTGCATATCATCTACGCGTAAACCTGGCTCATGATGCCACTGTTGGGAATCGTTGCATGGAAAAGAAAAAATTTCTACGCACACGCAATGATCTTTCCATGGAGATGCATAGCAACGAGGGGATAGTGTGTCTATGTACCCTCGTAGACCATAAGCGGAAGCGTTTCATGACGCGTTGATGTAGTCGTACACCTTCTCGATCCGCCCGATCAAGTACAGAACACACGACACCTCCGCGCTCTGCACACGTTCATCTCGGTGTTGTCCTTGCCATCTTGATCCAGCAAGAAGAGCGAGGTATTATATGAGTTCCGTCAGCATAACAGCGTGGTGACAGTGGTGGTGAAGTAATCCCGTAGGGCTTCGCCTAAGAACTGCGACGATCTAGAGCGGAGGAGTAAACTAGAGGCAGAGGGGTACCGACACACGGCGTGGAATAAGCTGTGTATTGTGTGGCACCCCTCCCTACATACATATATAGGTGTGGGAGGGGAGGAGGCAGCCCCTAGGGTGCCCCAAGTGGCGCGGCGGCAGCCCTAGGGCTCCTCCCTTTGGTGCGCCCCATGCCAAAAATTGGCACAAGGGGGAAGGAAAGGGAGGAGGCACCCCCTTCTTTCCTTCCTCCCCTCTCCGGGATATGGTAAGAGGAGGTGGAACCTCCCCCTTCCATCTAATTGGGTGTGGCTGCCATAAGGGGGGTGCACCAGCCCATGTGGGCTGGTGTGTTCCCCTCTACATGGCCCACTAAGGTCCAATACTATGTCGGTGCCATGGGCTGGTGTGTTCCCCTCTACATGGCCCACTAAGGTCCAATACTATGTCGGTGCCTCCGGAACCCCTTCGGTATTCCGATAACTTTCAAGTTCATTCTGAAACCATTCCGGAAACCAAATATCATCATCCTATATATCGATCTTTACCTCTGGACCATTCCGGAGCTCCTCGTCAAGTCTGTGATCACATCCGGGACTCCGAACAACATTCGGTCACCAAAACACATAACTCATATAATACCAAATCGACATCGAACGTTAAGCGTGTGGACCCTATGTGTTCGAGAACTATGTAGATATGACCTAGACACCTCTTCGGTCAATAACCAATAGCGGAACTTGGATGCCCATATTGGCTCCTACATATTCTACGAAGATCTTTATCGATCGAACCGTAATGACAACATACGTAATTCCCTTTGACCATCGGTATGTTACTTGCCCGAGATTCGATCGTCGGTATCTTCATACTTAGTTCAATCTCGTTAACGGCAAGTCTATTTACTCGTCCCCTAATAGATCACCTCGTGACTAACTCCTTAGTTATTTGCTTGCAAGCTTATGATGTGTATTACCGAGAGGGCCCGGAGATACCTCTTCGATACTCGGAGTGATAAATCCTAATCTCAATCTATGCCAACTCAACAAACACCTTCGGAGATACCTATAGAGCATCTTTATAATCACCCAGTTACGTTGTGACATTTGATATCAGACAAGGCATTCCTCCATTATCCGGGAGTTACATAATCTCATAGTTGAAGGAATATGTATTTGACATGAAGGAAGCAATAGCAATAAAACCGAACGATCATTATGCTAAGCTAACGGATGGGTATTTTCCATCACATCATTCTCCTAATGATGTGATCCCGTTATCAAATGACAACTCGGGTCAATGGTTAGGAAACCTTAACCATCTTTGATCAATGAGCTAGTATAGTAGAGGCTTACTAGGGACATAATATTTGTTTATGTATTCACACGTGGTTTAATGTTTTTGATCAATAAAACTCTAGCATGAATAACAAACCTTTATCATGAATAAGGAAATTTAAAATAATAACTTTATTATTGCCTCTAGGGCATATTTCCTTCAACTTGTTACTATGGAAAATAATCCTTTGAGGGGTTTGTTCGGGGTATCTTCACCCCGACCGGAAGAGCAAAGAGTTGCCCCTCATCCTACTGCACCTACTGAAAATATTTATTAGGAAATTCCTTTGGGTATGATAGAGAAACTGCTAGCTAATCCTTATGCAGGAGATGGAACATTGCATCCTAATATGCATCTAATCTATGTGGATGAAGTTTGTGGATTATTTAAGCTTGCAAGTTTGCCCGAGGATGAAGTCAAGAAAAAGGTCTTCCCTTTATATTTGAAGGTGAAGGCATTGACATGGTATAGGCTATGCGATGATATTGGGACTTGGGACTACAACCGATTGAAATTGGAATTTCATTAGAAGTTTTATCCTATGCATCTAGTTCCTCGTGATCAGAATTATATTGATAATTTTTTGCCTCGTGAAGGAGAAAGTATCGCTCAAGGTTGGGGGAGGCTTAAGTCAATGTTATATTCATGCCCCAATCATGAGCTCTCAAAATAAATTATTATTCAGAAATTTTAGGCTCAGCTTTCTCGTAATGATCAATACATACTTGATACTTCTTGTACTAGTTTTTCTATGAAGAAGACTATTGAATTCAAGTGGGTTTTACTAGAAAGAATTAAACGCAACTCCGAAGATTGGGAACTCGAGGAAGGTAATGAGTCAGGTATAAAAGTTCGACTGTGTTAAATCTTTCATGGTTACCGATGCTTTTCGTGAATTTAGCACTAAATAGGACTTGACTGTGAGATAGTAGCTTCCTTCCGTGAATCATTTGCTACACATGTTGATCTCCCTATGGAGAAGTGGTTTAAATATCATCCTCCCATTGAAGTGAAAGTAGTAGAACCTATTAAAGTTGAAGAAGAAACCATTACTTATAATGTTGATCTTATTGTTCCTACTGCTTATACTGAGAAGCCACCTTTCCTTTTTTTGAGGGAAATGCCATCATAGCGGTTTATATTCCATGTGAGAATATAGATACATTGTTTGTTAATACATCTAATAAAAAACCCGAGGGCTTTGATTTCCAAACAATTGTTCTAGATACCTTCGAGTTCTTAGCCAGCAGATCCGCCGACATATTGGCTTCCCGAGGGCAATGACTATATAAGAAAGAACATTCTTCATAAATTGCCGCTGTAGGTCCAAGTGAATTGCCGCTACTCTGCATGTTCTCGATAACCTCCATGCAATCCGCCTCGACATAAATTTTGTTGCATCCAACTTCACTCGCTAGTAGTAGGCCATCTCGTAGTCCTCTAGCTTCTGTCATCGCCGCGTCTTCCATAAAGGGTATATCACTACAGGATGCATCAACAAAGAAACCAGCCACATCACGTAGCACTGCTCCTGTACCTCTTGCACTAGTGTTTTGATCAAATGTGCCATCGATATTGAGTTTGATGAAGCCCTCCGGCGGCTTGGACCAGCCATGTCTTTTGATTTTAGTGTGCTTCATACTTGCATGAGAGAAGTTCTGCACTAGAGTTGATATAGCTTGAGCCGATCTGGCCAGCTCATAGATGTGCTCACCGTGCATGTACTACCGCTTGAGCACTGCGTTGGTTTTCCCTTGAAGAGGAAAGGGTGATACAACAAAGTAGCATAAGTATTTCCCTTAGTTTTTGAGAACCAAGGTATCAATCCAGTAGGAGATCATGCTCAAGTCCCGCACACCTACACAAACAAATAAGAACCTCGCAACCAACGCGATAAAGGGGTTGTCAAGCCCTTCATGATCACTAGTGGCTTCTCTCAAGAGCATAAGTATTACGATGGGTAAACGAATTACTGTCGAGCAATTGATAGAATTGAGCATAGTTATGAGAATATCTAGGTATGATCATGTATATAGGCATCACGTCCGTGACAAGTAGACCGAAACGATTCTGCATCTACTACTATTACTCCACACATCGACCGCTATCGAGCATGCATCTAGAGTATTAAGTTCATAAGAACAGAGTAATTCTTTAGGGAAGATGACATGACGTAGAGGGATAAACTCATGCAATATGATATAAACCCCATCTTTTTATCCTCGATGGAAAAATACAATACGTGTCGTTTCCCTTTCTGTCACTGGGATCGAGCACCGCAAGATTGAACCATTGCAAGAAAGATCAATCTAGTAGGCCAAACCAAACTGATAATTCGAAGAGACTTGCAAATATAAACCAATCATACATAAAAGATTTCAGAGGAGAATCAAATATTGTTCATAGATAAACTAGATCATAAACCCACAATTCATCAGATCTCGACAAACACACCGCAAAAAAGATTACATCGAATAGATCTCCAAGAAGTTCTAGGAGAACTTTGTATTGAGATACAAAGAGAGAGAAGAAGCCATCTAGCTAATAACTATGGACCCGTAGGTCTGAAGTAAACTACTCACACATCACCGGAGAGGCCAGGGAGTTGATGTAGAGGCCCTCCATGATCAATGCCCCCTCCGGTGGAACTCCGGAAAAGGCCCCGAGATGGGAACTCTCGGGTACAGAAGGTTGCGGCGACGGAATTAGGTTTTCATGGTGCTCCTGGATGTTTGAGGGGGTACGTGGATATATATAGGAGGAATAAGTACATCGGTGGAGCAATGGGGGCCCACGAGGGCAGAGGGCCCGCCCAGGGGGGTAGGCGCGCCCCCTGCCTCGTGGCTTCCTCCGTTATTTCTTGACGCCCACTCCAAGTCTCCTAGATCACGTTTGTTGAGAAAATCACGTTCCCGAAGGTTTCATTCTGTTTGGACTCCGTTTGATATTTCTTTTCTTCGAAACCCTAAAATAGGCAAAAAAAACCAGCAATTTGGGTTGGGCCTCTGGTTAGTAGGTTAGTCCCAAAAATGATATAAAAGTGTAAAATAAAGCCCATTGACATCCAAAATAGACAATATAATATCATGGAGCAATCAAAAATTATAGATATGTTGGAGACGTATCAAGCATCCCCAAGCTGAATTCCTGCTCGTCCTCGAGTAGGTAAATGATAAAAGAAGAATTTTTTATGTGGAATGCTTTCTAACATATTTCTCAATGTAATTTTTCTTTATTGTGGCATGAATGTTCAGATCCGAAAGATTCAAGATAAAAGTTTAATATTGGCATAAAAATAATAATATTTCAAGCATACAAACTAAGCAATTATGTCTTCTCTAAATAACATGGCCAAAGAAAGTTATCCCTACAAAATCATGTAGGCTGTCTATGCTCTATCTTCACCACACAAAATATTTAAATCATGCACAACCCTAATGACAAGCCAAGCAATTGTTTCGTACTTTTGATGTTCTCAAAATTTTTCAATCTTCATGCAATATATGAGCGTGAGCCATGGATATAGCACTATGGTAGAATAGAATGGTGGTTGTGGAGGAGACAAAAGGAGATGATAGTCTCACATCAACTAGGCGTATCAACGGGCTATGGAGATGCCCATTAATAGATATCAATGTGAGTGAGTAGGGATTGCCATGCAACAGATGCACTAGAGCTATAAGTATATGAAAGCTCAATAAAAAGAAAATAAGTGGGTGTGCATCCAACTTGCTTGCTCACGAAGACCTAGGGCATTTCGAGGAAGCCCATCATTGGAATATACAAGCCAAGTTCTATAATGAAAAATTCCCACAAGTATATGAAAGTGATATCATAGGAGACTCTCTATATGAAGAACATGGTGCTACTTTGAAGCACAAGTGAGGAAAACGGATAGTAGCATTGTCCCTTCTCTCTTTTTCTCTCATTTTTTATTTGGGCCTTCTTTCTTTTTTCTTTTCTTTTTTTTGGCCTCTTTTTTTCGTCCGGAGTCTCATCCCAACTTGTGGGGGAATCATAGTCTCCATCATCCTTTCCTCACTTGGGACAATGCTCTAATAATGATGATCATCACACTTTATTTCCTTACAACTCAAGAGTTACAACTCAATACTTAGACAAAAAATATGACTCTATGTGAATGCCTCCGGCGGTGTACCGGGATTTGCAATGATGCATGAGTGACATGTCTGAAGAATTATGAACGGTGGCTTTGCCACAAATACGATGTCAACTACATGATCATGCAAGAAATATGATAATGATGAAGCATGTCATAATAACGGAATGGTGGAAAGTTGCATGGCAATATATCTCGGAATGGCTATGGAAATGCCATAATAGGTACGTATGGTGGCTGTTTTGAGGAAGGTATGGTGGGTTTATGGTACCGGCGAAAGTTGCGCGATACTAGAGAGGCTAGCAATGGTGGAAGGGTGAGAGTGCGTATAATCCATGGACTCAACATTACTCATAAAGAACTCACATACTTATTGCAAAAATCTATTAGCTATCGAAACAAAGTATTACGCGCATGCTCCTAGGGGGATAGATTGGTAGGAAAAGACCACCGCTCATCCCCGACCACCACTCATAAGGAAGACAATCAATAAATAAATCATGCTCCGACTTCATCACATAAGGGTTCACCATAAGTGCATGCTACGGGAATCACAAACTTCAACTCAAGTATTTGTCAAATTCACAACTAATCAACTACCATGACTCTAATATCACCCTCTCCATATCTTAAAACAATTATCAAGTATCAAACTTCTCATAGTATTCAATGCACTTCTATGAAAGTTTTTATATTATAGCAACTTTCCATGTTGTTCTAAAGGACTCTCAAAATAATATAAGTGAAACATGAGAGAACAATAGTTTCTAGAAAAAAATCCACCACCGTGCTCTGAAAGATATAAGTGAAGCACTAGAGCAAAAACTATATAGCTCAAAAGATATAAGTGAATGTGACGCCCCGCGACCCATGCGCCAGGTGTCTCCTAGTTGTTCGCCGTCGTTGCCATGTCATTTGATCGGGTGTTGCATCTTGTCATGTCATCATGTGCATTGCATCATCATGCTTTCAAAACTTGCATCTGTCTGGGTTCCTCCAGTTCCGTCAGTTGTCTGTTTTGAGCCAAGACCCACTCGCACGCACCCGCGGCACGTCTGATTTTTTTAAGTGGCAGGAAAATGTTCTCGGAATGGGATGAAAGTTGGCATGCGGTGTTGTTATGTTGTCAGTAGGTCGCCTTCCAGGTTTCATCGCATTCGGAGTCCGTTTGATGCCCCAACGGATAATTATAGCGACAATATTGTCGGTCAAAGCGTCGGACATTTTCGGTCTCCGGAAACGGTTGCCGGGCTGCTTTCTTTTCATCTCTCCCTTCTCAGCCCGCAACCTCCTACACAGTCCACCTAGGCCCAGCCTAGACCCCCTCACGTTCGGATTCATTCGATCGAGATCGAAGGGCCCCGAAAGCCCCTCAACCACCCCTAAACCTAATACCTGCCCTATATATACACCCCTTCCTTCCAAATATGGGCACCCTAGTCTTCCCCTAACCCCTAGACCCCTTCTCCTCGGATCCGCCGCCTCCAGCCAGAACCAATCCCCCTCCTCCTCTATTTCCGGCAACCTTTACCTCCACCATGCCACTTGGCGCGTAGCCATTGGCTGCGCGGCCACCCCGCACCACCCGTGGCAAATCGGGCGAGGCCACGTCGCCTCCCCAGTGCCCCACTTTGCTGCGGCCCGGTTGGCCCATCCGCGTCCCGCCCCATGCCGATCTGGGCCCGAAGCCGCCTGCACTGCTGCCCGGATCCTATTCCCCCCCTTGCAGCTCCTCCTCCCGAGAGCTCGCACCGCCGCCCGCTCAGGCTCGCCGGAGCACACCGATCCCACCGCCCGGATCGAGAACATCGAGCCACCGCGCCGGATCCCTGTGCCCTGGACCTCCCCGGTGTCACATGGTCTAGCGCCTCCGCCGCTCGTCCCGCCGCCTTCACCAAGTCCCACCGCCGTGCCCTGCATCCTGGGAGCCAGCCGCGCCTCGTCCAAGCTCCACCGCCGGTGCCGCCAGGCTCCTCTGCCGCCGGATCTGGACCTCCCTGCACCTGCCTCGCCGCTCGGCGTCTCCCGACCAGCTCCGTCGTCGGTCGGCCCGAACTGCTCCCTGCGTCGCCCTCGTAGGAGATGCTCCAGCGCTGCCCAGCTCCCGTTGACCCACGCGAGCACGTGGGCCGCGCCAGGCCCAGCGCCCCTTCCGGCCTGCTGCTTCCACCTCCCACCGAGCCGGGCACGGCCCATGGTGAGCAGCACCCGAGCCCCCCTGCACTGTTGGGCTGACCAGTTTTGGCCCGTTTCATGTTTTTTCCTCCAGAATGATTTTCCTTTTATTCCAGGGTTTTGCTGTTTTGCAGAAAACCCCTCAAGCAACATGCATTTAAGAACTCACCAACCATGCATCTTTTGTAAAAACTTAAAATATGAAAAATGCTTAGAATTGTGTCTAGATTCATAATATCCAACTTTCAACCATGTTTAAAATGTTAAAAATGTTGTTTGTGTAATTGTTCTCATATGCCATGTTAAAATGCTTTAATTCATAACTTTATATGTAAATGGGGTAGAAAAATGCCTAGTTTAACATGGTGCACTCACTTTGCATGTTTAATAACTCTAAAATATGGTTTAGGGAAGAACCGTACCAAATCTAAAATATGCACATGAGGATTTTCCGGACTTGTTGTTTGTTGTCCCGGTCTCATTTAAACTTGCCTAGTTAAGTAGTTTTTTATGCTTCACCCCTTGCCATGCTAACCAACATTTAATCTTGTTGAGTACTTAAACGAGAGAGAACTTGATGTGGTGTTTCGTCAATATGCAACTCGTTGCATATTGAGCTCCACTTAATTTGTAGGATTTTTTGTGCATTTTGCCATGCCATGCCTCATTAAAGCGGACATGCATCATACTTTGTTGTGCATCATGCCATGTTTATGTGATGGTTGTTTACTATGTTGTTTGCTTCTTTCCGGTGTTGCTTCTTCGGGTTAGTTCCGATAACGTCGCGTTTGTGAGGATTCGTTCGACTACGTCCATTTGTCTTCTTGATGGACTCGTTCTTCTTCCTTGCGGGATCTCAGGCAAGATGACCATACCCTCGAAATCACTTCTATCTTTGCTTGCTAGTTGTTCGCTCTATTGCTATGTCACGATACCTACCACTTGCTATATCATGCCTCCCATATTGCCATGTCAAGCCTCTAACCCTCCTTTCCTAGCAAACCGTTGTTTGGCAATGTTACCGCTTTGCTCAGCCCCTCTTATAGTGTTGCTAGTTGTAGGTGAAGATGAAGTTTGTTCCATGTTGGAACATGGATACTTTGTTGGGATATCATTATTATATCTTGTTTACTTTAATGCATCTATATACTTGGTCAAGGGTGGAAGGCTCAGCCTTATGCCTGGTGTTTCGTTCCACTCTTGCCACCTTAGTTTCCGTCATACCGGTGTTATGTTCCATGATTTTGCGTTCCTTACGCAGTTGGGTGTTATGGGAACCCCTTGACAGTTTGCTTTGAATAAAACTCCTCCAGAAAGGACCAACCTTTGTTTTACCATTTGCCACCTAAGCCTTTTTCCCTTGGGTTTCGCGGACTCAAGGATCATCTTTATTTTAAACCCCCGGGCCAGTGCTTCTCTAAGTGTTGGTCCAACCTGAGCGACGTCCGGCGCCCCCCTGGGCAACCAGGGTCTATGCCAACCCGACGTCTGGTTCATCCGGTGTGCCCTGAGAAAGAGATATGTGCAGCTCCTATCGGGATTTGTCGGCACATTCGGGAGGCTTTGCTGGTCTTGTTTTACCATTGTCGAAATGTCTTGTAACTGGGATTCCAAGACTGATCGGGTCTTTCCAGGAGAAGGAATATCCTTCGTTGACCGTGAGAGCTTGTTATGGGCTAAGTTGGGACACCCCTGGAGGGTTTTGAACTTTCGAAAGTCGTGCTCGCGGTTATGGGCAGATGGGAATTTGTTAATATCCAGTTGTAGAAAACCTGACACATAACTTAATTAAAAATGAATCAACCGCGTGTGTAGCCGTGATGGTCTCTTTTCGGTGGAGTCCGGGAAGAGAACACGGTCTCGTGTTATGCTTGAACGTAAGTAGCTTGAGGATCACTTCTTGATCACTTTTAGCTTCTCGACCATGCTTTGCTTCTCTTCTCGCTCTCATTTGCGTAAGTTAGCCACCATATATGCTTAGTGCTTTGCTGCGGCTCCACCTCACTACCTTTCCTACCCTTAAGCTTAAATAGTTTTGATCACGAGGGTGTGAGATTGCTGAGTCCCCGTGACTCACAGATACTTCCAAACAGATGCAGGTGCCGATGGTACCAGTGCAGGTGGCGCAACTGAGCTCAAGTGGGAGCTCGATGAAGATCTTGTTTGTTGTGTTGTGTCTTTTCCGATTGATCAGTAGTGGAGCCCAGTTGGGACGATCAGGGATCTAGCATTTGGGGTTTTCTTCTTTTATTTTGGTTCCGCAGTCGGACCTTGATTGTATTCTGGATGATGTATGTTTAACTTGTATTTGTGTGAAGTGGCAATTGTAAGCCAACTCTTTATCCCTTTCTTATTCAATACATGGGATGTGTAAAGATTACCCTCTTGCGACATGCCTACCATGCGGTTATGCCTCTAAGTCGTGCCCCGACACGTGGGAGATATAGCCGCATCGTGGGAGTTACAGTGAAGCACATAGAGTATTCTAATAAATTTCAAATCATGTGAGTCTCTATCAAAGGTGTGTACAACAAGGATGATTGTGGTAAACTAAAAATCAAAGACTCAAATCATACAAGATGCTCCAAGAAAAACACATATCATGTGGTGAATAAAAATATAGCTCCAAGTAAAGTTACCGATAGATGAAGACGAAAGAAAGGATGCCTTCCAGGGCATCCCCAAGCTTAGGCTTTTTGGTGTCCTTGAATTTTACCTTGGGTGCCCTGGGAATCCCCAAGCTTAGGCTCTTGCCACTCTTTGTTCCATAATCCATCAAATCTTTACCCAAAACTTGAAAACTTCACAACACAAAACTCAAAATAGAAGATCTCGTGAGCTCCGTTAGCGAAAGAATAAAAAACACCACTTCAAGTTACTGTAATGAATTCATTCTTTATTTATATTGGTGTTAAACCTACTGTATTCCAACTTCTCTATGGTTTATAAACTATTTTACTAGCCATAGATTCATCAAAATAAGCAAAGAACACATGAAAAACAGAATCTGTCAAAAACAGAACAGTCTGTAGTAATCTGTAGCTAACGCAACTTCTGGAACCCCAAAAATTCTAAAATAAATTTCTAGACATGAGGAATTTATCTGTTAATCATCTGCAAAAATAATTAACTAAATAGAACTTTCCAAATAAAATGACAGCGATTCTCGTGAGCGCTAAAGTTCCTGTTTTTACAGCAAGATCAAAAAGACTTTCCCCAAGTCTTCCCAACAGTTCTACTTGGCACAAAAACTAATTAAACACAAACACAACCAAAACATAGGCTAGATAAATTATTTATTACTAAACAGGAGCAAAAAGCAAGGAATAAAAATAAAATTGGGTTCCCTCCCAACAAGCACTATCGTTTAACGCCCCTAGCTAGGCATAAAAGCGAAGATAGATCTAGGTATTGCCATCTTTGGTAGGCTATCCATAAGTGGATCTCATAATAGATTCATATGGTAATTTAATTTTATTTCTAGGGAAGTGTTCCATTCCTTTACTTAACGGAAATTCAAATCTAATATTCCCTTCCTTCATAACAATAATTGCACCAATCATTCTAAGGAAAGGTCTACCAAGAATAATAGGACATGAAGGATTGCAATCTATATCAAGAACAATGAAATCTATGGGCACATAGTTCATATTTGCAACAATAAGCACATCATTAATTCTTCCCATAGGTTTCTTAATAGTGGAATCCGCAAGGTGCAAGTTTAAAGAACAATCATCAAAATCATGGAAACCTAGCAAATCACACAAAGTTTTTGGAATCGTGGAAACACTAGCACCCAAATCACACAAAGCATAGCACTCATGATCTTTAATTTTAATTTTTATTGTAGGTTCCCACTCATCATAAAGTTTTCTAGGGATAGAATTCCAACTCATGTTTTTCTTCATAAGATTGCATCAAAGCATCAACGATATGTTTAGTAAAGCTTTATTTTGACTATAAGCATGAGGAGAATTTAGCACGGATTGCAACAAGGAAATACAATATATCAAAGAGCAATTATCATAATTAAATTCCTTGAAATCCAAAATTGTGGGTTCATTGATATTTAAAGTTTTAACCTCTTCAATCCCACTTTTAACAATTTTTGCATCAAGATCTAAAAACTCTGAATTTTTGGAACGCCTTCTATGTAAAGGTGGCTCATCTCCAGTCCCATCATTATCAAGATTAATATTGCAAAACAAAGATTTAATAGGGGACACATCAATAACTTTTAGATCTTCATCCTTATTATCATGAAAACTAGAAGAACACGCTTTCACAAAGCAATCTTTCTTAGCACGCATCCTAGCGGTTCTTTCTTTGCACTCATCAATGGAAATTCTCATGGATTTGAGAGACTCATTGATATCATGCTTAGCTGGAATAGATCTAAGTTTCAAATAATCAACATCAAGAGAAATTCTATCCACGTTCCTAGCCAATTCATCAATCTTAAGCAATTTTTATTCAATCAAAGCATTGAAACTCTTTTGCGAAGTAATAAATTCTTTAATACTAGATTCAAAATCAGAGGGCATCTTATGAAAATTTCCATAAGAATTGTTGTAGGAATTACCATAATTATTAGAGGAATTACTAGGGAATGGCCTAGAATTAAAATTACCTCTATACGCGTTGTTACCAAAATTATTCCTACCAACAAAATTCACACCCATAGATTCATTATTATTCTCAATCAAAGTAGACAAAGGCATATCATTAGGATCAGTAGGAGCACTCTTATTAGCAAACAATTTCATAAGTTCATCCATCTTTCCACTCAGAACATTAATCTCTTCAATTGCATGCACTTTTTTATTAGTAGATCTTTCGGTGTGCCATTGAGAATAATTAACCATAATATTATCTAGGAGTTTAGTAGTTTCTCCTAAAGTGATTTCCATAAAAGTGCCTCCCGCGGCCGAATCTAAAAGATTTCTAGAAGCAAAATTCAATCAGGCATAAAAGTTTTGTATAATCATCGAAAGATTCAAACCATGTGTAGGGCAATTACGTATCATTAATTTCATCCTTTCCCAAGATTGTGCAACATATTCATGATCAAGTTGCTTAAAATTCATAATATCATTTCTACGAGAGATGATCTTAGCGGGAGGAAAATACTTAGAGATAAAAGCATATTTGCACTTATTCCATGAATCAATACTATTTTTAGGCAAAGACGAAAACCGAGCTTTAGCATGATCTCTAAGCGAAAACGGAAATAGCTTAAGTTTAACAATATCATTATCCACATATTTGTTCTTTTGCATATCACACAAATCAACAAAGTTGTTTAGATGGGTAGTGGCATCTTCACTAGGAAGGCCGGCGAATTGATCCTTCATGACAAGATTCAACAAAGCAGCATTAATTTCACAAGATTCAGCATCGGTAGGAGGAGCAATCGGAGTGCTAAGAAAATCATTGTTGTTGGTATTGGCAAAGTCACACAATTTAGTATTATCTTGAGCCATCTTGACAAGCAAGCAATCCAACACACAAGCAAACAAGAAACGGGCAAAAGAGGCAAATAGGGAAAGAGAAGGGGAACGGGGAGAGAGGGCGAATAAAATGGCAAGGGTGAAGTGGGGGACCGGAAAACGAGAGGCAAATGGGAAATAATGTAATGCGAGGGATAAGACTTTGTGATGGGTACTAGGTATGTCTTGACTTGGCAACGACACATGAAATGACTCATTGTTGGGAGTCAAATCTTGACTTGACTTGGCGCGAATCTCCCCGGCAACGGCGCCAGAAATCCTTCTTGCTACCTCTTGAGCACTACGTTGGTTTTCCCTTGAAGAGGAATGGGTGATGCAGCAAAGTAGCGTAAGTATTGCCCTCAGTTTTTGAGAACCAAGGTATCAATCCAATAGGAGATCACGCTCAAGTCCCACGCACCTACACAAACAAATAAGAACCTCGCAACCAATGCGATAAACAGGTTGTCAAGCCCTTCACGGTCACTTACGAGAGTGAGATCTGATAGATATGATAATATAATATTTTTGGTATTTTTATGATAAAGAGAAATAAAGATGCAAAGTAAAATAGACGGCAAAGGAAATAACTAAGTGTTGGAAGATTAATATGATGGAAGATAGACCCAGGGGCCATAGGTTTCACTAGTGGCTTCTCTCAAGAGCATAAGTATTACGGTGGGTGAACGAATTACTGTCGAGCAATTGATAGAATTGAGGATAGTTATGAGAATATCCAGGTATTATCATGTATATAGGCATCACGTCCGCGACAAGTAGACCAAAACGATTTTGCATCTACTACTATTACTCCACACATCAACCGCTATGCAGCATGCATCTAGAGTATTAAGTTCATAAGAAAAGAGTAATGCTTTAAGGAAGATGACATGATGTAGAGGGATAAACTCATGCAATATGATATAAACCCCATCTTTTTATCCTCGATGGCAACAATACAATACGTGTTGTTTCCCTTTCTGTCACTGGGATCGAGCACCGCAAGATTGAACCCAAAGCTAAGCACTTCTCCCATTGCAAGAAAGATCAATCTAGTAGGCCAAACAAACTGATAATTCGAAGAGACTTGCAAATATAAACCAATCATACATAAAAGATTTCAGAGGAGAATAAAATATTGTTCATAGATAAACTGGATCATAAACCCACAATTCATCGGATCTCGAAAAACACACTGCAAAAAGAAGATTACATCGAATAGATCTCCAAGAAGATCGAGGAGTACTTTGTATTGAGATCCAAAGAGAGAGAAGAATCCATCTAGCTAACAACTATGGACTTGTAGGTGTGAAGTAAAATACTCACACATCACTAGAGAGGCCATTGAGTTGATGTAGAGGCCCTCCGTGATCAATGCCCCCTCCGGCGGAGCTCCGGAAAAGGCCCCGAGATGGGATCTCTCGGGTACAGAAGGTTGCGGCGGAGGAATTAGGTTTTCATGGTGCTCCTGGATGTTTGGGGGGGGGGGTACGTGGATATATATAGGAGGAAGAAGTACATCAGTGCAGCAACGGGGGGCCCACGAGGGTGGGGGCGCCCAGGGGGGTCGGCACGCCCCCCTGCCTCGTGGCTTCCTCCGTTGTTTCTGGATGCCCACTCCAAGTCTCCTGGATCACGTTTGTTGAGAAAATCATGTTCCCGAAGGTTTCATTCCGTTTGATATTCCTTTTCTTCGAAACCCTAAAATAGGCAAAAAACAACAATTTGGGCTGGCCTCCGGTTAGTAGGTTAGTCCCAAAAATGATATAAAATAAAGCCCATTGACATCCAAAATAGATAATATAATAGCATGGAGCAATCAAAAATTATAGATACGTTGGAGACGTATCAGTGTGTATTTGCGTCATTCCCGCCATGTGTACCAGATAGTTGTGGCTAGTAAATCATTCCGCAGAACAGCCACCAGCGGACATGTAGTACTATTGGATAAAACAAGATAAGGCAGCACCAAACCTCCATCTCTCCCTACTGCGCAAACTTCATTTGCCAGCTCCTGTAGACCAAGAATTTGCCAAATTTCCTTTACCCTCGGGCATAGAAACATGGCATGCCTGTTGCTCTCACAGTCCGAACTACAAAGTGGACACTGGGAGGTTGTAATCATGTGTCTATTAATTAGCTAAAACCCCATGGCAAGGAATAGCTCCTAGTAAAGTTCTCAAAATATGGATTTTAATTTTTGATGGCACACGCAATTTCCAAATGGCACGCCAGACTAGACTAGTACTTGAGGCTTGTAATGAGTTCGTCATCCTCAACTTTCGTCCATGCTGATGCTCCCACTCTTCATGGTATGCCGATTTCACTCAGAAAATTCCAATCATATTAATGTGCCATGAAACCAAATCTTCCATCATCCCCAGAGCTAGAGGAATTTTCATAATGTGTTGCACATCTATTGGCCAAAAAATATCATTTAGTAATTGTTAATCCCACACTCTGTTTTCTAAATCAATGACTTCAGAGACTCTTGTAATCACTATATTTCCCCTTGGTGTAAATATTCTGCAGGTAGGGCTGCTAGGTATTGATGTCTGCTAGAACTACGTCGGTATTTCCCCAAAGAGGAAGGGATGATACAACACGACAACGGTAGGTATTTCCCTCAGTGATGAGACCAAGGTTATCGAACCAGTAGGAGAACCAAGAAACACTATGTAAACATCACCTGCACACTAATAACAAATAGTCGCAACCCGACGTATTAAAGGGGTTGTCAATCCCTTTCAGGTAACGGCGCCAGAAATAGGCAAAGGATGTGAGAAAGTTGTAATAAGTTGATAGATCGAACGCAAAATAAAATAAATTGCAGCAAGGTATTTCTGTATTTTTGGTTTAATAGATCTAAAAATAAAAAGCAAAGGAAAATAGATCGCAAAGGTAAATATAATAAAGAAGAGACCAGGGGGCCGTAGGTTTCACTAGTGGCTTCTCTCGAGAAAATTAGCAAATAGTGGGTAAACGAATTACTGTTGGGCAATTGATCAAGCTTCAAATAACCATGACGATATCCAGGAAATGATCATTATATAGGCATCACGTCCAAGATTAGTAGACTGACTCCTGCTTGCATCTACTACTATTACTCCACACATCGACCGCTATCCAGCATCCATCTAGTGTATTAAGTTCATGGAGAAACAAAGTAATGCAATAAGAATGATGACATGATGTAGACAAGATCTATTTATCTAGAAATAGACCCCATCTTGTTATCCTTAATGGAAACTATACATACGTGTCGTTTCCCTTCTATCACTGGGATTAAGCAACGTAAGATCGAACCCATCACAAAGCACCTCTTCCCATTGCAAGATAAAAAGATCAAGTTTCCCAAACAAAACCCAAATATTGGAGAATAAATACGAGGGTATAAGAAATCATGCATATAAGAGATCAAAGAATACTCAAATAACTTTCATGGATAAAAATATAGATCTGATCATAAACTCAAAGTTCATCGGATCCCAACAAACACACCGCAAAAATAATTACATCATACGGATCTCCAAGAGACCATTGTATTGAGAATCAAATGAGAGAGAAAAAGCCATCTAGCTACTAACTACGGACCCGAAGGTCTACAAAGAACTACTCACGCATCATCAGAGAGGCACCAATGGACATGATGCATCCTTCCGTGATGGTGTCAAGATTGGTTTTGGTGTTTCTGGAACTTGCGGTGGCTAGAATTGATTTTTGTCGACTCCCCTAGGGTTTCTGGAATATTGGGGTATTTATAGAGTAAAGAAGCGGTTCGGGAGGCAACCGATGTGGGCACAACCCACCAGGGCGCGCCTGGGCCTCCAAGCGCGCCCTGGTGGGTTGTGCTCCCTTCAAAGCACCCCCCAAGTGCTTCTCCAGCCCATTGGATGTCTTCTGGTCCAAAAAAATCCACAAAAAGTTTCACTGCGTTTGGACTCCGTTTGATATTGATTTTCTGCGTTGTAAAAAACATGCAGAAAACAACAACTGACACTTGGCACTATGTCAATAGGTTAGTACCAAAAAATGATATAAAATGACTATAAAATGATTGTAAAACATCCAAGAATGATTGTCGGTGTCAAAACCGGCGGATCTCGGGTAGGGGGTCCCGAACTGTGTGTCTAGGCCGGATGGTAACAGGAGGCAAGGGACATGAAGTTTTACCCAGGTTCAGGCCCTCTCGATGGAGGTAAAACCCTACGTCCTGCTTGATTAATATTGATGATATGGGTAGTACAAGAGTAGATCTACCACGAGATCAGAGAGGCTAAACCCTAGAAGCTAGCCTATGGTATGATTGTTGTTGTGTATGTTGTCCTATGGACTAAAACCCTCAGGTTTATATAGACACCGGAGAGGGTTAGGGTTACACAAAGTCAGTTATAATGGTAGGAGATCTGTATATCCGTATCGCCAAGCTTGCCTTCCACGCCAAGGAAAGTCCCTTCCGGACACGGGACGAAGTCTTCAATCTTGTATCTTCATAATCCAGGAGTCCGGCTTAAGGTATAGTCCGGCCATCCGGACACCCCCTAATCCAGGACTCCCTCAGTAGCCCCTAAACCAGGCTTCAATGACGACGAGTCCGGCGCGCAGATTGTCTTCGGCATTGCAAGGCGGGTTCCTCCTCCAAGTACTTCGTAGAAGATTTTCAACACAAATATAGTGTCCGGCTCTGCAAAATAATTTTCCACATATTGCCATAGAGAGAATAACATTTACACAATTCTAATCTGCTGACGTATTCCGTAGTGTGACACACCACGGCCAAGCCTTTATCCGAGTCGTTTCATTATCCCGCCCCAGCGCGTCATGTGAGGCGGTTTCCTTGCCACGTCTTGTTAAAGCAGAGATCGTTTCCCCTTATTCCGGGATTCTCATCAATACAGGCGTGGGTAACCCAACCGCTTCTAGGACTCCTAGATTATAGGCAGGTCCAAACGGACACGTAGAGGACGCTTGATATTCACCCTCTTTATAAAGGGACAAGGCTTTTATTTTTCCCTCCCGTGCTCAATCGAATCCTTCCCCCACCTCAAGCTCAAACGCCCAATGTTCAGGTCAGGTGCTCCGAACCTTTAGTCATGTTCGGATCTAGCCTTCAAGGCCGATGGGTGCCTTCCTCCGTCACGGAAGAAGACATCAAAAAGTTGAGGGAGGCCAGATATCTGACCGCCAAGATTTTGCATCAGCTGCCTCCCCGGGGGCAGGCCGTCCCCTCCCCCGAACCCAACGAGAGCGTCATGTTCGTCTCCCACTTCCTCTGAGGTCTAGGACTTCCTCTGGATCCTTTCGTCAGGGGATTGATGTTTTATTACGGGCTAGATTTCCATGATCTAGCTCCGGACTCCTTTCTTCATATCACGACATGTATTGTTGTGTGTGAGGCCTTTCTTTGGGTTACCCCTCACTTTGGCCTATGGCTCAAGACTTTTGAAGTAAAGCCGAAGATGATCGAGGGGCAACATGCGGCGTGTGGAGGTGCCTCAATATGCAAGATGACGGGAGCTTCATGGCCCAAAGGTTCCATTCCAGAGGTGTCTGAATTGTGGCAACAGGAGTGGTTCTACATCACGGCTCCTAGAAGTGCCAAGTGGGCGGCCGCCCCCGTTTTCCGCTCGGGCCCTCCACCACAAATGATGTCATGGATTAGTAGAGGACTGAGTTGGGGTCCAGCCAAGGACGTGCTTATGTTGCAAAGCCGTATTCGAGATCTCTTTAATGGAGATTTCAGTTTGGTTGCGGTAATACAAGTTATGCTGGTCCGTCAAGTCCAGCCTTGCAAACGCCGGCCCCTTCGCTTGTGGGAGTTCAATCCCGAGGGACCACGTGTCATTCAAAATTTCCTCGGCCTGACGCACGAGGAGATGTACAAGTTATTCTTCGGACCTCATATAGAGTGTCCGGAAATCACCGAGGACGTGGGCCTGAGCAGTAACCGTGCCGCCGAACAGGTAAGGAATCTTCCGGCCGAACATACCATCTCTCATTTGTTACGAAGTTATCTCTGAGAGTTCGCTTTTTGACCAGGACTGGCTAACGAAGGCGAAGTTGATTCGGTGTTCGCCCCCCCTCCTTGAGGGTTTAGAAAATCCGGTACTGGAAAAGATGCTCCAGGTCGCACCCTGCCCGGAGCCCTTGAAGGAAGATACCGGGGAGGATAATACGGGCGGACGCGGGCCCCCAACGCTGCCCATTCTAACCGAGGGAGCGAGCGTCTCCATGAAAGAAGACGACCGGAGGAGGAAAAGCACTGCGCCCGGGGATTCGGAAGCCGAAGCTTCCAAACGGCAGAAGAATTCTCCCACAAAGGGTCCTACCTTGCGGGGTGCTGTTGCCGCACAAAGTCCGCGGGGGATCAATTCTCCCATGAGTCGTAAGCGACCCGAAATACTTTAATAGTACAGATATGCCATCTTTTTCTTCTAAGAAAATAACCACCGCATATATCTTTGAAGTTCGGGCCTTAGCCCCTCTCAAATGAGCTCGTCTTCTGGGGATCTTCTTCCAGAGATGATGGAGAGAGAAACGCCTCCTCCGGACTCCTCCGCTCCGGAAGCGGGCGACCCTGAAGTGTCGTCGCGGAGGGCCTCTCCGAGTCCGGCGAGGCCAGAAGATAATCCCGTTGACCCCCGAAGCTCCCAGTGTCCGGCTCCCAAAGAGAGCAGACAAAAGAGTCCGGCACCGTCTAGTGTGCGATTGGATATTCTGAGGGAGTTGGTGGGGCGAGCGGCCATCTCAGATGAACATCATGTGCTGATGAATATGGTGATGGAGAGAATCTCATCCGCTAAAAGCGGATTGCATAAAGCTTTTATGAGTCTACTGACAGGCTTTGAGGTATGTAAAATAATGTATGATAGTCCTACACATGCTAAGTGTGCCCTGTGTAGATAGTAGCCCCTGAGACTCTAGTCATCGTCAGAAACGACGACGAACAGAGGATCATATTCCCAGTTAATAACCATACTGCCTCTATGTGCAGGTGATGGAAGCTCCGGTGGCTAGCCAGACTAGCGAGTTTGCCTATTTAGAACAGCAGTTGGATGCGGCAGATGCCGACATCGAGCTTGTTAACAAAAGTCTTGACGAGGCACATGGTAAGTGTCATTATCTGGTAAACGCCACATAGGAAGAGCAGCATGATGCAAGTATCTTTAATATGTTGTGACTGCAGATGGAGCTGCCACTGTTGAAGCCTTGCGGGCAGAACTTGCCCGAGCCAAGGAACAAGCGAGGTTGGGTAACGCGGCTGCTTTGAAGGCGGCCGAAGAGTTGCAAGCCGAGAAGGCCGCGCATGGCGAGAGCCGAGATAAGATGGCCAAGATGGCCATGGAATTAAAAGCCGCCACAGACCGTTGTCGGGTTCTTGAAAAGGAAAACCAGGCGAAGGCATCGGACCTTGAGAAGGCTGCTGCGACGGGAAAAGACCTCCACTCTGCTATGAGGGCAAAGAAGGAGGAGCTGTGGGAAGCCAGGGATATTGTAGCTGGGAAATCCTTTATGCTACGGAGGATGTTCGGAGATCCACGGTATGCCCCTCTGGATCGGTTGTGGAGTTCGGAGGATGTGTATATGGATTTGGCAACGAGCGCTGCCGATGCGGCCAAGTACTTCCGGGGTCAGACGAACCGTGAAGTAGACCAGCTGTTTTGGAGACAATTCCATTCTCTCGAGCGTCCGCTTTCATTGTCTGGCCAATTATCCGAATGGGCCGAACTAAATAGGTTGTCCGGACTCTCCACGAGGTCTGTTGTGGATCAGCTATGGACGGAAAGGACAATACCGAACAGCTATTTCAGCTTGGTGCAGCAGTTCCTTGACGTGGTGTCGCGCATTAATGCGATGAAGAGGTCGGCATGCATAGAGGGCACACGGATGGCCTTTGCCCGTGTTAAAGCATGCTGGGCGGAGATGGATGCCACCACTGTTGCAGCGCGGGATTCGGCCATAGGTCGAAGGGCTGCTGAGCACTACTTTGAGGAAGTTCTTGAGGATGCTCGTTTGATAGAGACCCAGTGCTCAAAAAATATTATGCTTTTATAGATTTTTATAAGGCTATTTTTATACTTTTGCCTGAAAGTAATATGATGCCTCCTGGGCGGCCGTTTATGTATACATGTGTATAACCTGAAAGATTGCAGTCCTCGGCTTCAACCCCCACGCATATAATGCGGAGGTGCTTGCAAAAACACCCGTTCACACTTAACCCAACGCCTTGGTCCTATTAAGGAGGTGATAGCGGAGCGAGCGAGGCAACCGGACTATAATGCTTTAGCACTTTCACTTAGCCATAGGAGTTTGACAGTGGGGCTACTAGATAGCCCCTGGTGGCTCCGCACTCTCCCGATCCCGGGGTGCGTACATGCCTGGCCGGAAAACGGCCCTTCATTAAGGCGGAGGAATTCTAACATTCCAACAGGTCATCGAGTGGTTGACCAGTCTCACGCTATATCATGACAGTCAGTTTTCGGCTTTCTCTACTTAGGTGCTCGTCCGGATGAACCAGGGCACAATCGCAGTAGTTCTCCTAGTGCTACCTTAGCCGGTAAAGCGGAACGTAAGGCACCAAAACAAAGGAGCCGGGCAAACCCAACATTTGACCAAAGACAATGATTCGGAGCTGATGCATATAGGGCCAAACTCGCGACGCCGAACACTCCCTAAGGTATTCGGTCTTTGTGGTATAAACCGGGCCTAAGTAATGGCCTTTGTAAGAAGCCCCTTGCGTCGAGGTACGTGCATTGTTCTAGCGTGGGCACATGCCAAGACGTCAGCATCCTTCTCGACGGTGGATGTGTATCAACAAGAGACAGTAAAAAAGGTTTATGCAGGGTCTTAATCTGAAAAGAATCCTTGGAGCGGGTCCCTGCTGCACGTCTGCGCATGTGCCTCTGTTGTGCCGTATCCTGGACGGGTGTAGCACGATGATCATCTGTAAAAGAGAGGAATTTAGGTGAAAAAGGTTGTCGTGCAAAAAGATAGTTTTAAAGAAACCATGTATAATTCAAGATGAGAAGAAATTGCCACTTGTCTGCGCGCGTTGAGCCCCTTGTATTGACAAATAGGGGTGTGACCATTTATTCGGTATAAGTAGCGGCGCCGGACTCGATTAGTTGTGTCTGAGGTCTTGACGACCTATTGGATGCTTTTGCTAGTCCGGGCGCATTTAGTGTGCGGCTGCCCAGGCAGCCTCACTATCTTCGGCGCGCAGAGATCGCTTGATATTTCCGTGCACTGAAATGATGCCACGTGGACCGGGCATCTTGAGTGTGAGGGAGGCGTAGTGTGGTATTGCATTAAAGCGAGCGAAAGCTTCGCGTCCGAGCAGTGCTTGATAGCCACTTTGAAACTGAGCGATGTGGAAGGTTAAATGCTCACGACGGAAGTTATCGGGGGAGCCGAATATAACTTGTAGTAGGAGGGAACCCGTACAACGAGCCCCTGGGCCTGGCGTTACTCCTTTAAAGGTAGTATTGCTATGGCGAATTTGTGTTGGGTCTAACCCCATCCCGCGGATTGTATCCTGATATATTAGGTTTAGGCTGCTGCCGCCGTCCATCAAGACTCGTGTGAAGTGATATCCGCCAATTACTGGGTCTAATACCAGGGTAGCCCATCCTGCGTGTCGGATACTTGCTGAGTAATCGTGGTGGTCGAAAGTGATCGGTTGAGACAGCCAGTGGCAGGTCTTCGCGGTGACAGGCACTTGGCAATATTTTCCTGGGAGTGCCGCATTGTTTTTCCCTTGATCACGTGTAACACGTTTACTATTTTGACTTCCGGTGGAAATTTCTTTTGTTCCCCAGTGTCTTGCTTGGGAGGCTCGTCCTCGTCTTCACTTGGTGTATCCTCCCCCTTGTGTACGGCGTTGAGCTTGCCGGACTGCTTGAAGACCCAACATTCTCGGTAGGTATGATTAGCAGGTTTGCTAGGGGTACTATGGATCTGACATACTTGGTCCAGAATTTTTCTGAGGCTGGACAGTTCATCCCTGGTGCCTTTAGTGGGTGATTTTTGACCTGGCCAAGAGCTTTTGAATCCGGCATTTACTGCCGTTCTCTTCGTGCCGTCTTCTTTATTCTGGCGCTTGTTATTGCTGTTGCGCCGTGATTTCCCGTTTCCATCTCTAACTTCAGATGTACTGGGGTCGCTGATGCTGCATCTGGCTAGCCAGCTGTCCTCACCCGTGCAAAAGCGGGTCATGAGGTTTGTTAATGCGGCCATCGTTCTCGGCTTATTTTGGCCGAGGTGTCTGGCGAGCCATTCTTCTCGGACGTTGTGCTTGAAAGCTGCCAAGGCTTCGGCGTCCGGACAGTCGACAATCTAGTTCTTTTTAGTAAGAAACATGTTCCAAAGCTTTCGGGCTGACTCTCCGGGCTGTTGAGTTATATGACTCAAATCGTCCGCATCCGGAGGTCGGACATAAGTCCCTTGAAAATTTGCCCGAAAGGCGTCTTCGAGCTCTTCCCAACTTCGAATGGAGCTTTCGGGGAGGCCTTTAAGCCAGTGACGAGCCGGCCCTTTGAGCTTGAGGGGTAAGTACTTGATGGCGTGGAGATTATCTGTATGGATGTGAAGGATGTAGTCCTCAATCCAGACCCCTGGGTCTGTTGTTCCGTCGTATGTCTCTATGTTTACGGGTTTGAATCCCTCTGGAAATTCATGGTCCAGCACCTCATCGGTGAAACATAGGGGGTGTGTGGCACCCCTGTAGCTGGGTGTACCACGTTGTTCGGATGTTTGTTGTGTTGCATTGTATGCTGGGGGGCGCTTGCATGGTCCATGGATGGATCTTGTTGCGCCGTCCTTTGGGTGCGAGCCCTCGCATGGGTCGCGTGTTGTATTGTGAGTGGCGTTGTATGCCGCTCTGTGTTGATAGAGGGGTCCTCTATCCGACCAGGTGGCTGCTTTGATATTTGGTTGTGGGGGGTCTGAGGCCTCCTCATCGAATTCAGGTAGCAGCTTCCGCTTTGGGTAGCTCTTGGAGGGGCGATTGTCGTCGTACATCGCTGCTGTGTTGAGTATTTTACTCCATCTGATTTGGAGTGTGTCTTGTGCAGCCTTGAGCCTTTGCTTCTGCTTTTTCAGACTCCTTGCCGTGGGAACTAGCCTTTTACGGGCATTCTGCTGCTCCGGGTGCCTGTCCGGCGTTATGTCGTCCGGACCATTATCCTTGATAGAATTTGTTTGTTCGGTTTGGTTATCCGGATTGCCGTTGTCCAGCAGCGGTTCGCCCTGCTCCAGCACTAGGTCTGTGTGATCGCTATTTCTATCGAGGCGGGATTTGGGGCGGTGCTTGCGTCGCCGCTTTGACTGCTTTTCGAGGGAACAGGCTTTCGGTGCGTCCTTCCGCTCCTTGTCGTCATCTTTTGGTGCGTCCACCATGTATACGTCATATGACGAGGTGGCGCTCCGGGGCCCAATGGGCGCTGGTTCTTCATTGTCTCCTTCATCGGCGTCCATACCGTCGATGTCTTCGGAGTCGAAGTCGAGCATGTCGGTTAAATCGTCGAAAGTGGCTACAAAGTGGGTGGTGGGTGGGCTTTGAATTTCTTCATCGTCTGTATCCCAACCTTGCTGACCGTAGTTCGGCCAGGGCTCTCCTGATAAAGAGAGTCTTTAGTGTCTTCAGAATATCGCCGAAAGGCGAGTGCTGAAAGATGTCCACGTCAGTAAACTCCATGATCGGCGCCCAATCGGATTCGATCAGCAGGGGCGCGCAGGGTTCGGAGTCCGAAGAGGAGTCCGGCTTCTTGGAGTCACGAGTCTCGCAGCGTGCGGGGCTGGTGTTCGGCTCGATCGCCGTTGGCATTGCAGCCCCCGAGGCGGTGTCCAACCACCCATCCTCGATCGGTGCAGTTGGCTCCGAATTAAAGGTCGAAGCCGATGCGGGTGTGGCCTCCAGGGCACTATTCGGCGGCAGAGCTAGATCATGCTCGTCGTGACAGTGCGGCGCGCTCGGTAGTGGCTCGAATCCATCGAAGATCAAGTCCCCGCGGATGTCAGTCGTGTAGTTTAAACTTTAAAATCTGACCTAACGGCCTGGGGCGTAGCTTTCGATCTTCTCCAGATGGACAAGTGAATTGGCCCGTAGTGCGAAGCCGCCGAAGACAAAAATCTGTCCGGGGAGGAAGGTATCACCCTGGATTGCATCGCTATTGATGATCGTAGGAGCCATTGAGCCTGACGACGACACAGAGGAACTCTCAATGAAAGCACCAATGTTGGTGTCAAAACCGGCGGATCTCGGGTAGGGGGTCCCGAACTGTGCGTCTAGGCCGGATGGTAACAGGAGGCAAGGGACACGAAGTTTTACCCAGGTTCGGGCCCTCTCGATGGAGGTAAAACCCTACGTCCTGCTTGATTAATATTGATGATATGGGTAGTACAAGAGTAGATCTACCACGAGATCAAAGAGGCTAAACCCTAGAAGATAGCTATGGTATGATTGTTGTGTATGTTGTCCTACGGACTAAAACCCTCCGGTTTATATAGACACCGGAGAGGGTTAGGGTTACACAAAGTCGGTTATAATGGTAGGAGATCTGTATATCCGTATCGCCAAGCTTGCCTTCCACGCCAAGGAAAGTCCCTTCCGGACATGGGACGAAGTCTTCAATCTTGTATCTTCATAGTCCAGGAGTCCGGCTGAAGGTATAGACCGGCCATCCGGACACCCCCTAATCCAGGACTCCCTCAATGATAATATGATAGCATGGAACTATCAAAAATTATAGATACATTGGAGATGTATCAGCATCCTCAAGCTTAAGTCCTTCTCATCCTCGAGTAGGTAAATGATAAAAACATAATTTTTGATGTGGAATTTTGCCTAACATGCTCATCTCATATTCTTTTCATTATAGCATGGACATTTGGACTTTTTATATGGTTCAAAGCAATAGTCTAGTTTTTACATGAGACTTAAATACTCAAGCATATCAACAAGCAACCATGTCTTCCAAAATATCAACACTAAAATAAGTTATACCTAGCCCATCATGCTCAATCATTGGTCCATTCATGAAACACACTCGCATATTAACTACACCCAATGCTCAAGTACAATCATAGTGTCCCCTAGTTGGTGCTTTATAAGAGAAGATGGAGACTCAAATTAAAAATAAAAATTGCATAAAATAAAAGAAAGGCCCTTCGCGGAGGTATGTAGGGATTTCCGGAGGTGCCACAGCTCAAAGCGAAAAACATAGAGATAAAAACATTTTGGGAGGCATGCTTTTCCTGTCAATGAGAACGATCGAGAAGTTCCCTATACTTTCCATGCTAGATATATCATAGGCGGTTTCCAAATAGAAATTAAAGTTTATTCCTTTTCCACCATACTTTCACTTTCCATGGCTAGCCATATCCACGGGTGCCTTTCATACCAACACTTTCCAAGGAATTTATTATTTGACAACCTAAAGTAAATTCATTTTTCATTTCGGGACTGGGCATCCCTAATACCTTTTCCTTACTCTCGTGCAATGACAAGTGAATAAACACTCATCGTGAGAATAAAATATCTAGCATGGAAATATATATTAGCCACCCCCTACCGATTCATGAGCGGTACAAGCACACAAAAAAGAAATTTATTTTGAAAATTAGACATGGCAGATACAAATTTTCTTAACGGCAAAAGAATACCACATATAGGTAGGTATGGTGGACTCATGTGGCAAAACTGGTTTAAGGATTTTGGATGCACAAGTAGTGATCATACTTAGTGCAAAATGAAGGCTAGCAAAAGATTGAGAAGGGACCAACCAAGAAACGAATAATCTCATAAGCGAGCATTAAGCATAATTAACACCGAATAATGCACCACAAGTAGGATGTGATTTCATTGCATAACTATTGCCTTTCGTGCTTGCATATGGAATCACAAACCTTAACACCAATATTCTTACTAAAGCATAATTACTCATCAACATGACTCGCATATCACATCATCATATCTCAAAACTATTACAAGGAATCAAGTTTATTTTGTCTAATGTTCTTCATGAAAGTTTTTACTATATCCTTCTTTGATATCTAACACTTTGTAACTAATTTTCATGTGTTGCTTTTGATAAGCTCAAACAAATATAAGTGAAGGTCATGAGCATAATATTTCTTTCTCTCAAATTAATTTTAGTGAAGCAAGAGAGAATTTCTTAAAAAATTACTAACTCTCAAATAAATCTAAGTTAAGCATGAGAGCATTTTTTCAAAAATAACAAAGCACACCGTGCTCAAAAAGATATAAGTGAAGCACTAGAGCAATTCCATAGCTCATAAAGATTTAAGTGAAGCATGGAGATCAATTCTAATAAGTCATGGCATAATTTTGGCTCTCTCAAATAGGTGTGTAAAGCAAGGATTAAAGACTTAAAACACAAAGAAAAACAAGCAAAGACTCATACCATACAAGTGCTCCAAGCAAAACTCATAGTATGTGACGAATAAAAATATAGTTCCGAGCAAAATACCGATGGTCGTTAGAAGAAAGAGGGGATGCCACTCGGGCATCCCCAAGCTTAGTTGCTTGCTTCACTTTGGATAATAGCTTGGGATGCCATGGGCATCCCCAAGCTTAGGCCCTTCTTACTCCTTATTCCTTCATCCATCGTAACATCACCCAAAACTTGAAAACTTCAATCACACAAAACTCAACAAAACCTTCGTGAGATCCGTTAGTATAAGAAAAAAAATCACTACTATAAGTACTGTTGAAAACCCATTCATATTTTATCCTTCCATTATATCTACTATATTCCAACTTTTCTATGGCAAAAACTCTTCAAAGAAAAGCATAGAATCATCAAAACAAGCAAACAACACAAAGAAAATAGAATCTGTCAAAAACAGAACAGTCTATAACAATCTGGATATTTAGAATACTTCTGTAACTCAAAAAATTCTGCAAAATTAGGAACGTGTGAGAAATTTGTACATTAATCTTTTGTTTGAATAATTGGTATTTTATCACACTCCTGTTAAAATGAGAATTACTTTCGTGAGCGCAAAAGTTTCTGTTTTTCAGCAAGATCAAGTCAACTATCACCCAAGAAGATCCTAAAGGCTTTGCTTGGCAGAAACACTAATTAAAACACAAAAACACAATCATAATAGTAGCATAATTGATCAAACACTCAAGAACAGAAATCAAAAATAATTCTTATTCATTGGGTTGCCTTCCAACAAGCGCTATCGTTTTACGCCCCTAGCTAGGCATAAAGCAAGGATCTAAGTATTGTCATCTTTGTTTCTAGGTCCATGAGATGCCCTCATGAATGATTCATAAGGTGGCCTAATTCTTGTACTAGGGAAGTGTTCCATACCCTTCCTTAGTGGAAATTGAAATTTAATATTGCCTTCTTTCATATCAATCACGGCACCAATAGTACGTAAAAATGGTCTACCAAGAATAATTGGACAAGACAGATTGCAATCAATATCAAGAACAATAAAATCTATGGGCACATAATTCCTATTTGCAAGAATAAGAACATCATTAATTCTTCCCATAGGCTTTTTAATAGTAGCATCCGCCAAGTGCAAATTTAAAGAACACTCTTCAATATCGGTAAGACCAATCGCATCACATAAAGATTTCGGAATTATAGAAACACTAGCACCCAAGTAAAATAAAGCAAAACACTCATAATTATTAATCTTGACTTTGATAGTAGGTTTCCACTCATCAGGCAATTTTCGAGGAATTGAAACTTCTAATTCCAATTTTTCTTCCAAAGCTTTCATCAAAGCATCAACAATATGTTTAGTAAAAGCTTTATTTTGTTCATAAGCATGGGGTGAATTCATCATGGATTGCAACAAAGAAATACAATCAATCAAATATCAACTATCATAATTAAATTCTTTGTAATCCAAAAGAGTGGGCACATTACTAGTTAAAGTTTTGACCTCCTCAAACCCACTTTTATCAATTTTCTCAACAAGATTTTCACACTCCGAATTATCGGGACGCCTTCTAGCTAAAGTTGACTCTTCTCCAGTCCCTTTATCACCAATATCAATTTTACTAAACAAGGAATCAATAGAAGAAACACCAATCATTTTAAGATCTTCGTCACTTTTATGAAAGCAATCACTAGAAAACGCTTTTTCTAAAAATCTCTTCTAGCTCTAAGCATAGCGGTTCTTTTCTTACTCTCATCCATAGAAACATAAAGAACTTTAATTGATTACTCAACCTTAGGAACAAAAAATTTCGTCTTGAGATTTTCTACATCATGTGAAATTATATCAACACTTCTAAACAAATGATCAATCTTATTCAACTTTTCTTCCATTATAGCATTGAAAACCTTTTGAGTGTTGATAAATTCTTTAATATTATTCTCAAGATCAGAGGTGTTCCTATTATTATTATAAGAAGGATTACCATAATTATTAGAGGAATTGCTAGGAAAAGGCGTAGGATTAAAATTACCTCTATAAGCATTGTTGTTGAATTGTGAGATAAAATTCACATCTACGACATCACTATTTTGCTCAATCAAAGTATACAAAGGGACATCATTAAAATCAATGGGAGCACTTTTATTAGCAACCAATTTCATAAGAGCATCAGCTTTTTCACTCAAATAAGAAATTTCTTCAACTGAATTAACTTTTTTCTACTTGGAGCTCTGTCTGTATGCTATTGTGAATAATTTTCCATAATATTATCAAGAAATTTGGTGGCTTAACCCAAAGTAATTTCCATAAAAGTACCACCCATGGCGGAATCTAAAAGATTACGAGAAACAAAATTCAACCCCGCATAAAAATTGTGTATGATCATCCAAAGATTTAACCCACGAGTTGGGCAATTCCTAAGCATCATTTTCATCCTTTCCCAAGATTGTGCAGCATGCTCATGTTCAACTTCCTTGAAATTCATGATCTGGGTTCTTAGGGAAATATTTTTTGCGGGCAGAAAATATTTAGTAATAAAAGCATCTTTGCACTTGTTCCAAGAATCATACTATTGCGAGGCAAACAGGAAAATCAAATTTTTGCATGATCTTGCAAAGAAAACGGAAATAATTTCATCTTCACAACATCATTGTCCACATCTTTTTTCTTTTGCATACCGCATAATTCCACGAATGTGTTAAGATGGGACGCGACATCCTCATCAGAAGTACCAGAAAATTGATCTTTCATAACAAGATTCAGCAAAGCGGTAGTAATATCACAAGACTCCGCACTAGTCGAGAGAGGAGAAATCGGAGTGCCAATAAAATCATTGTTGTTGGTATTGGAGAAAAGACACAACTTGTTGTTCTCTTGAGTCATTGTGACTACTGTCGGTGTGAAAACCGGATGATCTCGGGTAGGGGTCCTGAACTGTGCGTCTGAGGATCAAAGGTAACAGGAGACAAAGGGGACACGATGTTTACCCAGGTTCAGGCCCTCTCGATGGAGGTAAAACCCTACTTCCTGCTTGATTGACTTTGATGAGTATTGGGGTTACAAGAGTTAATCTACCTCGAGATCGTAATGGCTAAACCCTAGCTGCCTAGCCTATATGAATTCTGATAGCCTTTACGAATTAAACCCTCCAGTTTATATAGAAACCTGTGGGGCCTAGGGTTGTACAAAGTCGGTTTACAGAGAAAGCAAATCATACATGTAGACACCAAACTTCCCACCCAAGCAAAGGAGAGTCCCATCCGGACACGGGGCAAGGCCTTCTATCACGACCCATCAGTCCGGCCCATGCTACATGGCCCGGACACCCGAAGACCCCATAATCCAGGACTCCCTTAGTATCCCCTGAACTCGCCTTCAATGACAACGTAGTATCCAACTCATGTCTTCGTCTTTGCAAGGCGGGTTCTTCATTATATTTCGGACCAACGACAGTCCGGCGATAACCTCGACATTTTTGTCTTTTACGATTCCCCCTGTTGATGCTTTGATTTCCGCACGCCAAGTCAATATGAATGGTGCATGCTTTTTTGGAAATAAGCCCCTCTCCGTGCTCAGATAACATCTATATAAGGAGATGTAGATTTCCTAATGCCATCTCACATCACGCAAAAGGGAAACCATCAAGATTAGCCACGAACACAGCTTTCCAGCATGATTGGTGCCCCAGGCTCCTCCTCCCGCACCCATGGACCTCAAGAGGGTGATTAGCAGAGTTGCTATGTGCCTCATCTTCAGCTAAGCCGACTCCAGACGCAGGGTTACCCCCCCCCCCTCATGCAACGACTCGATGACTGAGAACTTCCCTAGCCCCAATAAGGAGGAGAGGGTGTGCTTCGTCCCATTCCTGTTACGGGGCCTGGGATTTCCAATCCATCCCTTCCTTAGGGGGTTATATGAATTTTACAGAATCCAACTACACAACCTCACCCTAGGTTCGATTTTGTACATCTTAGGTTTCGTTGCACTCTGTGAGCTATTCTTAGGCATCGAGGCCCATTTTGAATTATGGATGAAGTTCTTTTGCCTCGTTCCCTGCCACCGGGGAGGTTCCATATTTGAAGTGGGCGGCGCTGAAGTATGGCGCATAGCCGGATCGGGACACCTCGTAGGAACACCTAAAGAGGTATACCAGCAGTAGTCTTCGAAATGGTCTATATGGACGACGTTCCGCTGTCGGATCCAGTTCGGTGCGGCCTCCCTGAATTTTCCAGTGCTCCTTTAAAGAAGCGCCTCAACTGGTGTCCCTGAAGCCCCAAGGAAGAGGAAAGTGCAGAGATAAAGAGATTGGTCAGCAAGGTCAGGCTCTAAGCCCATACTGAACTCTCGATAGTTGAGGTTATGGCCATTGCAATAAAGAGGTGTGTCCAGCATCTTCAATCCAGAGTAACCCCTTTATGGTGTTACAATGGAGAAGACGATGCATCCCGCTACAGACGGAAGGGTCCGAATACTCCAGCCGAACTGGCCTCAATCTTGGACGATCGGTATAAGGGCGAGAAGGAAGAGTTTCTCTGGTTAAACTGCGGGGAGGGTTATTCCATGTACACCCCCATTGAATGGGTAAGATTTCGATCGTCTGTATTTTTTTTGCTTTACAGACACTTAATCAAATTTGACCTTTGTTGCCACCAACAGTCATGGAGGAAGATGACCGAGGACGTCCACTATCCTGCTCCCCAGCTAGAGGATCATAACCATGATAAAGATCCTGGATTTTGTGAGGATCTGGACATATATGTAGAGTTTGATGAAGGGGTATTTTATCAAGCGAGCCTTGACGGTTCGGAGGTGGCTATTACCGCCAACTACCCCCACCTCTATCCCTTCTGCATTGTGAGTATTCAGAGGGTCCTTAAAAGGAAATCCTTATCTGCATTTCTATGTCTTGTACTGATCTAGATTTTAATAGGATCAGCGCTCTAGGGACCATATTCCCTCAAGGGCGGCTCTAGGCAAGGTTGTTGTTCGAAGCGAAAAGGGACCAGGAGTGCTACGGAGACCTCACAGCCTTCCAAGAGGTATGTGTGCTCTAATACATTCCTAGGCATGAGTCCGAATTGTGAAAAGTCTCCTTTTATACTTGACATCAGGAGGAGTCCGCGACCGACGGTTGAAAAACGCCTGTTTGCGGAATGTCCACTGATCCGGTGCCGGATCGTCAACTAGGACGCGAGCCGATGCAATGCCAGTACCGCCTCCTTAAGATGATCTGGATGACGTATCCATCACGAATTCCAAAGTGGAAAGCATGATGAATCACTATCGATTAAAAGAGGCTATGCAGGCTCCGGTGTTTTCCGAACAAGTGTTTACCGCACTCAGTTCGGTGGATGCGTATCTCCGAGCCACTCGACACGGACTTGCCGGAGTCATTCAGCTATTCTCGAAGGACATACAAGTAAAATTTTACGCAATTTGTGATAGTCATATGCCAGTAGCCCCCGAGACTTTAAGAGGTGAGTTAAACCGATTTAAGGATCGCTATCACCCGCGGGTTCTCAAAGAGAAAAATACAGCGTTGTCCCAGGAGCTAGAAGCAAATCAGACACAGTTAAATGTTGTCACTGCCGAGCTGGCGGAAATTAAAAAGGGCACAACGAGTGTGTCCAGGAAGAATAAACATGATAGGGATAAAGAAAAACTATCCGAAGAGATAGAGAGCTTAAAGGCTCAGTTATGGGCCGCTCAGAAGGAAAATGAGAAGCTGAAAGGCGACATGTTCGGTATGTCTTCCTCTCTTATTTAGAACCATGCTAGGTTCTTATGTGCAATCCCTTAATTAAAAATGTCATGACTCTGTTGCCACAGGCCTGTTGACTGGTCGACCTGAGGAAGAAGTATCCAGATTTCTAGGCGACATGCTGAAGGAACTGTCTGTGGTACATGCTCGGGCCCGAAAAGCCATAAAAGTATGGTGAAAGCTTTATGGCCATCTGATACCACTCCGGAAAGTATGGAGGGCCTAGCAGACATGTTCAAAGGTGCCCGGTGCCGGTTCGAGCTATGGAAGACCTCCGCCTGCTGTGAAGGCGCATGAGAATCCTGGGCTATGGTGAAGACACGCTTCACTAAACTGGACCCAAATCATATGGCCCAAGTAGGACCACACGGACCAGATGGGAAAGAAATTCCAATGAAGTTGGTTTATGACCAAGTAATGATAGCTATGAAGTACTCACAGGAGGACTGTAAGTTAGATAGTCTTATAGATGGAGTAGATTAGGAATAGATGTTTGTATTAGTCAACCTGTACCTTTTAGCCGAACATGTGAAAAATTTGTCATCGCAGGCCTTTCGCTTTTGTCCTCCGAACAAAAACTGGTGGAGTGTTTCCGGGTACTTTTTTTGAAATGAAAGAAGTGTGTATTATATCCGGAAGCCAAGCAACCAGGTCATTGTGCTCAAACAGACAAAATTTGAGTTCGGAATGTATGTTATATTATATATGTAAGAAACATCTTCGAAGGAAAATAGTTCTGTTAAGGGTTCCTTAACTTGGGTTAGCATACTATGCGTACACGTGCCGGGGTGTGCGATCCGTAATACAGAAAAACTGTCTCACATTGTTTTAAAGTAGTTGCAATACTGCAACAATCTGTCATTTGATTGCCGACCAATTATTCCCTTAAGAACGCTAGCTTTCGGCTTCACCCGTCTCAGGAACCTGTCCGGATAACCCGGTTGTAACAATCCTAGAGGCGCTCCCTTTATGCCCTAGCCGAACAATCGGGAACGTAGGGCATAAGCATAGGATCAAGGCAACCCATCTTGGCAAAAACTTAAGTCATAGAGGTGCATATAATGGAAAAAAGGATGTATATGAGCAAATGACACATATATTGTGAGCTCTAGGCTCGGGATAATGATAAGCTTCTATTTACAGAAGACCCCAGTCATGCTGGGGTGTGTACATTTAATGATGTGTACCCCTCAAGTGTTCAGCTTATCCGAACATATCATGGAAATCGTACAAAAATGAGAAAATGAAAAACAGATGAAGAGAAGAAAGAAAAAGAGAACGAAAAGAAGTATGGTTGAACTTATGTGTAGTATCTTCGGAGCCGAGCAGCATTCTATGGGTTCGACTCTAAGCGATTATCCGATGCATTGTGAAGGCGATAGGCTCCTCCAGTGAGAACTTCATCTATAATGAAGGGACCTTCCCATTTTGGTTTGAGCTTGTCCTTTTTCTTCTCTGGGAGGCATAAAACGAGCTCACCAACGTTATAAGTCTTCCCTGGCACTTCTTTGTTTTAGTATCGCCAAGCCTGTTGTTGATAGAATGCGGAACGGGCTTTTGCAACATCGCGCTCCTCCTCCAGGCCATCCAGGTCGTCCTGCTGATCGATCTCAGCTTCCCTCTCTTCATACATTCCCACTCGAGGTGAGTCATGAATAATGTCGCAGGGCAAGACAACCTCTGCGCCGTACACCATGAAGAAAGGTGTGTATCCGGTCATGCAATTGGGCGTGGTACGCAGCCCCCAGAGTACGGAATCGAGTTCCTCGACCCAATGTTTATTTGACTCCCTTAGGGATCAAACTAGTCTGGGTTTGATGCCACTCATTATCAGGCCATTAGCCAGTTCAACCCAACTGTTTGTTTGAGGGTGATATACTGAGGCGTAGTCGAGCTTAATGCCCAGATTAGCACACCAATTTTTCACCTCATCGGCTGTGAAGTTAGAGCCATTGTTAGTGATAATGCTGTGTGGGACACCATAGCAGTGCACAACGTCGGATATAAAGTCGATCACCGGCCCGGCTTCAACAGTTTTTACTAGTTTGGCCTCTATCCACTTAGTGAACTTATCCACCATGACCAGAAGATATTTCTTCTTATGGTTTCCCCCTTTTAGGGGTCCGACCATATCTAGCCCCCAGACCGCAAAAGTCTAGGTAATGGGAATTGTTTTTAGGGCGGTGGGTGGCATATGACTTTGATTGGCAAACAACTAGCATCCGACACAGCGCTGTACAAGTGCCTGTGCATCTGCTCCGGCCGTCAGCCAAAAGAAACCTGTACGGAAGGCCTTACTTATGAGGGCCCAGGCTGCCACGTGATGGCCACCGAGGCCAGCATGTATTTCGGCCAAGAGCTGCCGTCCCTCCTCTTCAGAGATACATCTTTGAAGAACTCCAGTAGTACTTTTCTTGTAGAGTTCTTCTTCATGAACTTTGTAGGTTTTCGAGCATCCGACTTTGCGACGGGCCTCATTCTGGTCATCTGGGAGCTCCCACCTATTAAGGTAGGCTAGGAAGGGTTCGGTCCATGGAGCGATGACAACCATGATTAAATGGGCGGAAGGTGCCATTTCGGTGTCCGAGCCCCCGATGATATCAGACTTGTGTTCAGCAGCCGGGGGGTGTGATGGGATCCGGACTAGTGTTGTCGCTCTCGTCCTGCCATACCATGGATGGCTTGAAGAGCATTTCCACAAAGGTGTTAGGTGGGATGGGGTAACGTTTAGTGCCCATTCGAGCAAGGATGTCTGCTGCCTGATTATTTTCTCGAGCGACATGATGAAACTCGAGCCCATTAAACCGAGATGATATTTTGAGTATGGCATTGCGGTATGCCGCCATTTTTGGATCTTTTGCATCGAAATCTCCATTTATTTGGGATATCGTGAGGTTCGAATCCCCACGCAACTCGACGCGTTGTATGCCCATGGAAATGGCCATTCAGAGACTATGGAATAGTGCCTCATATTCAGCCGCATTGTTGGAGTCTGTATACGTGTAACGGACTATGTCCCCTGTTGGGGATGTTAGGATCACACCAGCCCCCAATCTGGCTAAAATTTTAGAGCCATCAAAGTACATTACCCAGTTGGAGTATGTGTTGTACGCCTTGGGGAGTTCGGCTTCTGTCCAATCGCTGACAAAGTCGGCCAACACCTGAGATTTAATAGCTCGTCGTGGCTGGTATGTTATTTCAAATGGTAAGAACTCGATGGCCCATTTAGCGATGCGGTCGGTGGCATCCCGATTGTTTATGATTTCATTGAGTGGTACTTCAGAAGCCACCATGATGGAACACTCTTGAAAGTAGTGCGGCAATTTCCGGGATGCCATGAAGACCGCATACACTATCTTTTGATAATGTGGGTATTGAGATTTGCACGGTGTTAGAACCGCCGATACATAGTACATCGGTTTCTGGAGTGGGAATTTATGACCCTCCTCCTGTCGTTCAACGACAAGCACCGCACTTACTACCTAATGAGTCGCAGATATGTAGAGCAACATAGGTTCGCCAACACTTGGTGTGGCAAGGATTGGGTTGCTTGCTAACAAAGATTTTTTTTCTTCCAATCCGGCTTTAGCCGCGTCCGTCCACTTGGAGTGGTGGGTGTGTCAGAGGAGTCGATAAAGTGGTAGCGCCTTCTCCCCTAATCTGGAGATAAAGCGGCTCAAGGCTGCCACACACCCGGCTAGTTTTTGGACTTGCTTTAAGTCTGTTGGTGTTGCCAATTGTGACAAGGCTCGGATTTTTGCCAGGTTCGCTTCAATTCCTATATTGGAAACTATGAACCCGAGTAGTTTTCCGGCTGGAAAGCCGAAGACACATTTTTCCTGATTGAGTCATATGTCATATGTTCAGAGGTTGTCGAATGTGATTCGCAGATCGTCCACCAATGATTCGACATGTTTAGTCTTGATGACAACATCATCGACGTATGACTCCACTGCCTTGCCGATTTTCTTTTCCAAACATGTTTGAATCATGCGTTGGTAAGTGGCGCCGGCGTTTTTGAACCTGAAAGGCATAGTGTTGAAGAAGAAAGGCCCGTAGGGGGTAATGAATGATGTTGCAGCTTGGTCGGACTCCTTCATCTTGATTTGATGGTATCCGCAGTATGCGTCAAGGAAATACAGTGAGTCATGTCCTGCAGTGGCATCAATTATTTGGTCAGGGCGGGGTAGTGAGAAAGGGTCCTTAGGGCAAGTGTTATTGAAATCCTTAAAATCTACACAGAGGCGCCAGGATTTATCCTTCTTTGGCACCATGACCAGATTTGCCAGACAGTCTGGGTGTTTGATCTCTCTGATGAACCCGGCGTCAAGTAGCTTGACTAGCTCCTCCCCCATAGCGTGTCGTTTGGGTTCGAAAAATTGTCGCAGCGTTTGCTTGACTGGTATGAACCCCTTTATTATGTTGAGGCTGTGTTCAGCTAGTCTGTGTGGGATTCCCGGCATATCCGAAGGGTGCTAGGCGAAGATGTCCCAATTCTCGCGCAGGAACGCTCGCAAGGCGACGTCGAACGTCGGATCCAACTGTGCTCCGATGGAAGATTTCTTGTTGGGATCCATCGGGTGCACTTGAAATTTAACTATTTCGTCTGCTAGTTTGAAAGAAGTGGACTTGGGCCTCTTATCGAGGATTACATCGTCTTTGACCACTATAGAACGTGGAGTGGTTAACTCTTCGGCCTTGAGGGCCTCAGATAGTGCCTTGAAGGCTAAAGATGTCGTTTTGTTTTCGGCGCGGAGTGCTATATTCAGATCACTGGTGATTGTGATAACTCCGTTGGGCCCTGGCATTTTGAGCATCATGTACCCGTAATGGGGTATAGCTTGGAAGCGTGTGAATGTGTCTCGCCCCAAAAGGGTGTGATATCCGCTACTGAAAGGTGCCACATGGAAGAGCAACTCTTCGGACCTGTAGTTCTCCGGCGTACCGAACACCACATCAAGCTTAATTTTCGCCGAGCTTCATGCTTCTCGACTGGGGATAATGCCTCAAAAGGTGGTTCCACTTTGCTCGATGCGACTTTTGCCCATTTGCATTTTTTGGAGTGTATCCTCGTAGATGAGGTTCAGTCTACTGCCGCCGTCCATGAGCACTTTAGTGAGCCTGATGCCATCCATAATTGGGTTTAAGACAAAGGCGGCAGGTGCTCGGATTGATCTGGCCCTTGGTTCATCATCGACAGTAAAAGTTATTGCCATACCGTTCCAGAGATTTATTGCAGCTATGTGGTTGACTTCGGCGAGGTCGCGGAGCGCCCTTTTGTGCCCATTATTTGAGGAAAAGGTCCTGAAGACCGTAAATACATTGAGATCTTCGACCTTTGAAGAGTGCGTCACCGGGGTGATGTTGGTGAGGATAGCCTCCGCTCTTAGCTACTTGCCGGAGCACCCAACATGCCCGAAGGCTGTGTGTTGGTTCGGTATTCGGTGTAGTGTTTATTTGACAGGGCTTGTCGAGCAGTTCGTCAAGGACAGTTCTATGTCCTGTGAAGGATTTAGTTCTCTTGTCAATGAGATGATAGTCGGGTGGGCCGTAAGGGTGCATCCTTTTTGCCCGTCCTGTAGGCGTCTTGAATGCAGGGGGATCCCATCGGGCTGTCTGAGCTTTCCAAGCGCTTTCCATTGCGAATCACTTCTCTACTATGTGTGTCAAATCTGCATAGTGCAGTATGCGATTGCGGTTGAGGGCATTGAGGATTCCCTCATCCATCATTTGTGGTAGAAGACTGAAACCGCATCTTCATCGCAGCAGTCCTTAATCTTGTTTTTAACAAGGAGGAACCTGGCCCAGAAGTGATTGACCGTTTGCTGAGGCTGCTGTCGTACGTACATTAGGTCGCATACATCTGGAGGACCTGAATTGCTTGGGGAATATTGTTTGTGGTGGGTGGGCAGGAAATACTAAACCCTGATCCGCCATTGAATCCGGAGCTTGAAGAATCTCCGAGGTCGCTAGTGCAGGATCTGGAGGGTCCTGGAGACTTTCAGGCTCGATGCATGATTCTATGTTCGGAGGACATACGGTCTCTTCCCGTGGTCGGATATCCGGCGTGCAGGGCCCGGAAATCCAAACATAGCTTGTTCATAACTTAGGGGGAGAAGTATTCTCGGCACGCTCCTCCACAACCGCCACCAGATGGGTGATCGGTGGGGAGTTGATTTCCCTCTGATCGGGTTTAAGCTCAATCAGATCATAGTTTGTTGTGAATCCCAGGGCGACGTTGCGATCTAGCAGTTCGTTCAAGGATGAGACATCTGCTGGATCCATCTTTTCGAAGTGTTCGGGGCTGATGCGGAGGTGATGTTTGGCGATTGTGGGGGCTGCCTTTGGCTTAAAGTCCAGGCGTGAACCCATGGTGAAACATCCGAGCTGGAGGACCTGTCCTGAGGCTAGGGCCCTTCCAGAGGTGATGTTGTCATTAATGACAAGGCGATCCGTTGATCCTTCCATTGGCGACACAGAGCAAATTTCAATGAAAGCACCAATGTCAGTGTCAAAACCGGCCGATCTCGGGTAGGGGTCCTGAATTGTGCGTCTGAGGATTGAAGGTAATAGGACACAAAGGGGACATGGTGTTTACCCAGGTTCGAGCACTCTCGATGGAGGTAAACCCCTACTTCCTGCTTGATTGACTTTGAGGAGTGTTGGGGTTACAAGAGCTAATCTACCTCGAGATCATAATGGCTAAACCCTATCTGCCTAGCCTATATGAATTCTGATAGCCTCTACGGACTAAATCATTTAGTTTACAGAGAAAGGAGATCATACATCTGGACGCCAAACTTGCCACCCACGCGAAGGAGAGTCTCATCTAGACACGGGGGAAGGCCTTCTATCACGGCCCATCTGTCCGGCCCATGCTACATGGCCCGGACACCCGAAGACCCCATAATCCAGGACTCTCTCAGTAGCACCCGAAGTTGCCTTCAATGGAAAATTTTCCTGAAGTGGGGGAGAGGAAAATGAGAGGCAAATGGCAAATAATTTAAATTGCAAGGAGATGAGAATTGTGATTAGGAACCTGGTAGATGTTGATGATGTCTCCCCGACAATGGCGCCAGAAATTCGTTTTGATGTCAGCTAGAACTACGTCGGTATTTCCCCAAAGAGGAAGGGATGATGCATCACAACAACGATTGGTATTTCCCTCGGTGATGAGATCAAGGTTATCGAACCAGTAGGAGAACCAGGCAACACTACGTAAACATCACCTGCATACAAATAACAAATACTCGCAACCCGACGTATTAAAGGGGTTGTCAATCCCTTTCGTGTAACGGCGCCGGAAATTGGCAAACGGACGTGAGAAAGTTGTAATAAATTGATAGATCGAATGCCATATAAAATAAATTGCAGCAAGGTATTTTTGGTTTAATAGATCTGAAAAATAAAAGAAACGGAAAATAGATCGCAAAGGAAAATATAATAAAGAAGAGACCCGGGGCCGTTGGTTTCACTAGTGGCTTCTCTCGAGAAAAATAGCAAACGGTGTGTAAACGAATTACTATTAGGCAATTGAGAGAACTTCAAATAATCATGATGATATCCAGGCAATGATCATTATATTGGCATCACATCCAAGATTAGTAGACCGACTCCTGCCTGCATCTACTACTATTAGTCCACACATCGACCGCTATGTAGCATGCATCTAGTGTATTAAGTTCATGGAGAAACGGAGTAATGCAATAAGAACGATGACATGATGTAGACAATATCTATTTATGTAGAAATAGACCCCATCTTGTTATCCTTAATGGCAATGATACATACGTGCCGGTTCCCCTTCTGTCATTGGGATCAAGCATCGTATGATCGAACACATCACAAAGCACCTCTTCCCATTGCAAGATAAATAGATCAAGTTGGCCAAACAAAACCCAAATATCGGAGAAGAAATACGAGGCTATAAGCAATCATGCATATAAGAGATCAAAGAAGACTCAAATAACTTTCATGGATAAAAAGATAGATCTGATCATAAACTCAAAGTTCATCGAATCCCAACAAACACACCACAAAAAGAATTACATCATATGGATCTCCAAGAGACCATTGTATTGAGAATCAAACAAGAGAGAGAAAGCAATCTAGCTACTAATTACGGACCCGAAGGTCTACAGAGGACTACTCACGCATCATCGGAGAGGCACCAATGGACATGATGCACCCCTCCATGATGGTGTCTAGATTGGATCTAGTGTTTCTGGAACTTGCGGCAGCTGGATTTGAGTTTCGTCGACTCCCCTAGGGTTTCTGGAATATTGGGGTATTTATAGAGTAAAGAGGCGGTTCGGGAGGCAACCACGGTGGGCACAACCCACCAGGGCGCGCCTGGGCCTCCAGGCGCGCCCTGCTGGGTTGTGCTCCCCTCGGAGCACCCCCAGATGCTTGTCCGGCCCACTGGATGTCTTCTAGTCCAAAACAATCCACAAAAGGTTTCACTGCATTTGGACTCCATTTGATATTGGTTTCCTATGATGTAAAAAACATGCAGAAAACAGCAACTGGCACTTGGCACTATGTGAATAAGTTAGTACCAAAAAATGTTAATATGCGAACCACCTTTCCTTGTTAGGATAAAGTATCATGCTAAAGCTTCAACTGTGGTTCATACGAGTTATACTAGAACACTTACACCCCCTGAAAAAAATTAAAATTAACCTAATATTTCTATGGTTAAAGATCTCTTGGCCGATAATATTGATGGGCATGTTATTTATTTTTGTGATGAAGCTGCTAGAACTGCTAGACCAAATACTAAAGATAAACATAGACCTATTGTTGGCATGCCTATAGTTTCTATTAAAATAGGGGATCATTGTTATCATGACTTATGTGATGTGGGTGCTAGTGTGAGTGCAATTCCTTTTACTTTATATCAAGAAATTATGAATGATATTGCACCTTCTGAGATAGAAGATATTGATGTTACCATTAAGCTTGCCAATAGAGATACTATATCACTAATTGGGGTTGTTAGAGATGTTGAAGTCTTGCGTGGGAAAATAAAATAGCCTACTGATTTTCTTGTTCTTGGTTCCCCACAAGATGATTTTTGTCCCATTATATTCGGTAGACCTTTCTAGAACGCTGTTAATGCTAGGATAGACTGCGAGAAAGAAATTGTTACTGTCAGTTTTGGGGATGTGTCTCATGATTTTAATTTCTCTAAATTTCGTAGACAACCTCGTGATAAAGAATTGCCTACTAAGGATGAAATTATTAGTCTTGCTTCTATTAATGTGCCTCCTACAGATCCTTTAGAACAATATTTGCTATACCATGAAAATGATATGTTTATGAACGAAAGGAACGAATTAGATGAAATATTCTTTAACCAAATGTCTATTTTGAAACACAACTTGCCTGTTGAGATTCTTGGGGATCCTCCTCCACCCAAGGGTGATCCCGTGTTTGAGCTTAAGCAATTACCTGATACTTTGAAATATGCTTATCGTGATGAAAATAAGATATATCCTGTTATTATTAGTGCTAACCTTTCAGAGCATGAAGAAAAGAAATTGTTGAAAACTCTGAGGAAGCACCGCATTGCTATTGGATATACTCTTGATGATCTTAAGGGCATTAGTCCCACTCTATGTCAGCACAAAATTAATATGGAGCCTGATGCTAAACCACTCGTTGATCATCAACGGCGGTTGAATCCAAACATGAAAGAAGTGGCAAGGAATGAAATATTAAAGCTTCTGGAAGTAGGTATAATCTATCTTATTGCTGATAGTAGATGGGTAAGTCTTGTTCATTGTGTCCCTAAGAAGGGAGGTATTGTTGTTGTTCCTAACGATAAGAATGAATTGATTCCACAAAGAATTGTTACAGGCTATAGAATGGTAATTGATTTTCGCAAATTAAACAAAGCTACTAGGAAAGATCATTACCCTCTACCTTTTATTGATCAAATGCTAGAAAGATTGTCCAAGCATACACACTTTTGCTTTCTATATGGCTATTCTAGTTTTTCTCAAATACCCGTGTCAAAAGAGGATAAAAAAGACTACTTTTACTTGCCATTTCGGTCATTTTTCTTATAGACGTATGCCTTTTGGTTTAGGCGATGCACCTACTACCTTTCAATGATGTAAGACTACTATATTCTCTGACTTTTCTGAAAAGATTGTTGAGGTTTTCATGGATGATTTCTCCATTTACGGGACTTCTTTTGATGGTTGCTTAAGCAACCTTGATCAAGCTTTGCAAAGATGTGAAGGAACTAATCTTGTCTTGAATTTGGAAAAGTGCCACTTTATGGTTCATGAAGGTATTGTCTTGGGGCATAAAATTTCTGAAAGAGGTATTGAAGTTGATAAAGCTAAAGTAGATACTATTGAAAAAATGCCGTGTCCTACATATATCAAAGGTATAAGAAGTTTCATTGGTCATGCTGGTTTCTATAGCAGATTCATTAAAGACTTCTCTAAAATTTCTAGGCCTCTCACTAATCTCGTGCAAAAAGATGTCCAATTTTCTTTTTATGATGATTGTGTAGAAGCCTTTGAAATACTTAAGAAAGCCTTAATTTCTGCACCTATTGTTCAACCACCTGATTGGAATTTACCCTTTGAAATTATGTGTGATGCTAGTGATTATGCTGTTGGTGATGTTCTAGGGTAAAGAGTTGATAAGAAATTGAATGGTATCCATTATGTTAGTAAAACTCTAGATAGTGCCCAGAGAAATTATGCTACTACTGAGAAAGAATTTTTAGAAGTTGTCTTTGCTTGTGATAAGTTTAGATCTCATATTGTTGATTCCAAAGTGACGGTTTACATTGATCATGCTGCTATTAAATATCTCATGGAAAAGAAAGATGCTAAACCTAGACTTATTAGATGGGTTCTCTTTCTATAAGAATTTGATTTGCATATTATTGATAGAAAGGGTGTTGCGAACCCTGTAGCAGATAACTTGTCTAGGTTAGAAAATGTTCTTGATGACCCACTACCTATTGATGATAGCTTTCTAGGTGAATAATTAGTTGTCGTAAATGCTTCTCATAATGCTCCATGGTATGCTGATTATGCTAATTACATTGTTGCTAAATTTATACCACCTAGTTTCACATACCAGCAAAATAAAAAGTTTTTCTATGACTTAAGACATTACTTTTGGCATGACCCACACCTTTATAAAGGAGTAGATGGTTTTATTAGACGTGGTGTACCTGAGCATGAACAAGAATAGATCCTACGCAAGTGTGATTCCGAGGCCTATGGAGGACACCATGCTGGAGACAGAACTACACACAACGTATTACAATCTGGTTTTTATTGGCCTACTCTCTTCAAGGATGCTCGTAAGTATGTCTTGTCTTGTGATGAATGTCAAGGAATTGGTAATATTAGTAGACGTCAGGAAATGCCTATGAATTTCTCACTTGTTATTGAACCATTTGATGTTTGGGGCTTTGACTATATGGGACCTTTTCCTTCCTCTAATGGGTATACACATTTTAGTTGTTGTTAATTACATTACTAAGTGGGTAGAAGCTATTCCAACTAGTAGTGCTGATCATAACACTTCTATTAAAATGCTTAAAGAAGTTATTTTTCTAAGGTTTGGAGTCCCTAGATATTTGATGATTGATGGTGGTTCACACTTTATTCAAGGTGCTTTCCGTAAAATGCTTGCTAAATATGATGTCAACCACATAATTGCATCTCCTTATCATCCTTAGTCTAGCGGTCAAGTAGAATTGAGTAATAGAGAAATTAAATCGATCTTGCAAAAAACTTTTAATAGATCTAGAAAGAATTTGTCTAAGAAACTTGATGATGCATTATGGGCTTATAGAATTTCTTATAAGAACCCTATGGGTATGTCTCCATATAAAATGTTTTATGTAAAAGCATGTCACTTACCTCTTAAATTAGAACATAAATATTATTGGGTAATCAAAGAGCTCAACTATGATTTCAAACTTGCCAGTGAAAAGAGATTATTTGACATTAGCTCACTTGATGAATGGAGAAACCAAGCCTATGAAAATGCCAAGTTATTTAAAGAAAAAGAAAATATGGCATGACAAAAGGATACAAAAGCGTGAATTTAATGTAGGTGACCATGTCTTGATATACAACTCTCGTTTAAGATTTTTTGCAGGAAAGCTTCTCTCTAAATGGGAAGGCCCTTACATTATCGAGGTGGTGTAACACCCCGGATGTAACTTGCCACATTTGTAACTCCGACTCTTGCCATTTTCGGCTTTAAGTTATGAGATTCCCTTTGTGGTTGGGATTTGTATTCGTTTTGCATTTTTTTTCATGTCATGCATTTCATATCATGTGATCATGTGCATCACTTTTGCATTCGTGTTCGTCTCATGCATCCGAGCATTTTCCCTGTTGTCCGTTTCGGAATCCGACACTACCACATGCACCCGGCGCACCCCTCTTGTCTCTTTTTGTGAGCGGGAGTTGAACGTTCTCGAAATGGGCCGAGATTTTTCAAGTGGCCTTGGTACACCACCGGTAGACCGCCTGTCAAATTTTGTTCCATTTGGAGGTCGTTTGATGCTCCAACGGTTATTCGGGTAACCGCAAAAGCCCCTTGTGTGTTGCAGCCCAACACCCCTCCAAAACATCCCAACAACCCATCTAAACCATCTCCATGTTCTTCGCCGTCGGATCACGATCGTGTGGGCGAAAACCGCACCTCTGTTGGACACTCCAAACTCCCTCTACCTATAAATATGTGCACCCCTCCAAAAATCTCGCAGTCCAAACCCTAGTCTTCTTCCACCTTGCGCCACCGGACAAGTCCGTCCGCGCCGGACGTGTCCACCGGACGCGTCACCACGGCCAATCGCAAGACGCCACCTCAGACGTCGCCGCCCCGCGCCCAATACCCTGCCGCCATGTGAGCCGCCGCCAGCCACTCACTCCTCCATGCCCGCGGCCGGCCTGCGGGGCTCGAAGCCGGCCCTCCAGACCCGGGTGCTCACCCGCGCGTCGCCTCCGCCACCGCGCTCGCCGACATCGCTGGTCCCCACCGCCTCGCCGCTACAGATCCGGCCGGCGCCGCCCTCGCTGAGCTCCAGTCAGATCCGGATCATCTACCCCGGATCCGGCACCGCCCAGGCCTCCTCCGCGCCCCGACGCCGCTGGCGAGCTGCGGCCAACTCCCTCCTTCTCTCCTGCTTCATCTCCGGCGAACGTCTCCGGCGAACCTCGAGATCCGCCGCCTCATCGATTTCCGTGCAAGCCCGAGGTTGACTCCATTTTTCGTCTAAGTCCCAAATGTGTGATGTTTTATGCCCCTATTCATCATGCCACATCTTGGTGACCGTAGCTCCAAATCATGCTTATGATATGTCGAAATGTTCATCTCGTTGAGCTCTTAATGTTAGAAGCATTTACATGCATGTTACTGTCCATTATGGTGCAATTTTCAATGATGCAAGAGTGCTATAAAATGTTAACTGCTGGTGCTTATCAGAACATGGTGATTTGTTATTTTTGTTGCAGTTGATGTGTGTTCCATATGAGCATGAGGTCTACATGTGTTTTGAACTACACCATGCCATATATACACAGGTGAAAGTCTTGTATTTTTTTTATCTATGTGGTGACTAGCACAAGCATGCAAAGTTGGCTCCACAATGTTGCTATTTTCAGGGAATTAGAATTTTGCCAAGTCCTTTTCCTGCTGTTATTCTGATGCCATGTAAAATTGATGCTACATTGAGATCCATGATTATTTTGGGATACTTCAGTAAGGATGTTTTGAACATGTGGTTATTCTCTATCCATTCATGCCCCTGGTTGCAATTATGGAGTGCTCTAGAATGTCTTTTGCTTTCTCTACTTTTGCTATAAAATGTTCCTGGCAGATTGGTAACATGTTAATCAATATTGCCATGGTTTTTGCTAGTGATCCATGCATCCTATTAACTTGCTCTTGCCATGGTTAGCTTCATGAACATGTACTCTTACGGTTGGTATGCTTGTTTTGTCATGCAATGCTTTGTGATGAGTGGCATGAACTCACAAATTGGCTATCATAATTTTTTTTATGCCATGCTCTGTTTTTCAGTCTGAAACTGTTAATTAAACTTGCTATGTTTACATGGGTGCCAATCATATCTTCTGTGCCTTTTTGGCTCATGTTCAGTAAGGGAGTTTTGTTCTATGCATTTAATAGAATAATTCCATGCCTTTGTTTGCTATGATATGTTCCTGTACCATGATGTTTTCTTGCTCTAAACATTGCTTCCTGATGTTGTTTTGACATGTTAGTATTTTCACTAAGTCTGTGAGGCTGATATCTTTTGCACTTTTTCCATGCTTGTTTGAACCTGTTCTAGTGTGATTTAGCCGTATCTCAGTGTTCATGTTTTGTCAATCATCTCTTGTACATCACTTCCATATGCTTTGTTGCTATGTTGGAGTGCAGTAGCTTAGTTTCTTGTTGCATTCTGAGTGCCATTGTGTTGTTAATCGCAATTTTGCGTCATTCTCGTTTTGCTTGCCAATTGCAAACCGTGCATCCGTTTCCGGTGATCTTTATATCGATTTCAACCGAAATCATCTCATCTTTGCAGCGGCATACTTGGTTTGCCAAGTTGATGCCTTGATCATTCTTTCCCTTCCGAAGCACACATATGCATTGCATATCATGCGATGTATTGCATCATGTTGCTTGTGCATTGCACCGTGATTCATTGTTGTTCCATTGCTTGTGTTCTTGCCTTGGGTAGAGCCGGGATATGAGTACGTGACCGAGGAACCTGTTGAGTACGCTAACGAGGATCAAGCTTTCGACGACTCTGAGAACATTGCAGGCAAGAGGATCATACCCTCGAAATCACTTCTATCTTTGCTTGCTAGTTGTTCGCTCTATCGTTATGTCGCGCTACCTACCACTTGTTTTATCATGCCTCCCATGTCTCCATGTCAAGCCTCTAACCCACCTTCCTAGCAAACCGTTGTTTGGCTATGTTACCGCTTTTGCTCAGCCCTCTTATAGCGTTGCTAGTTGCAGGTGAAGTTGAAGTTTGTTCCATGTTGGAACATGGATATGTTGGGATAACATAATATGTCTTATTTTAATTAATGCATCTATATACTTGGTAAAGGGTGGAAGGCTCAGCCTTTTGCCTGGTGTTTTGTCCCACTCTTGCTGCCCTAGTTTCCGTCATACCGTTGTTATGTTCCTTGATTTTGTGTTCCTTACGCGGTTGGGTGTTATGGGAACCCCTTGACAGTTCGCTTTGAATAAAACTCCTGCAGCAAGGCCCAACCTTGGTTTTAACATTTGCCACCTAAGCCTTTTTTCCCTTGGGTTCCGTGGACTCAAGGGTCATCTTTATTTTAAACCCCCGGGCGAGTGCTCCTCTGAGTGTTGGTCCAAACTGGGCGATGTCCGGCGCCCCCTGGGAAACCAGGGTCTATGCTAACCCGACGTCTGGCCCATCTGGTGTGCCCTGAGAACCAGATACGTGTGACTCCTATCGGGATTTGTCGGCACATCGGGCGGCTTTGCTGGTCTTGTTTTACCATTGTCGAAATGTCTTGTAACGGGGATTCCGAGACTGGTCGGGTCTTCCCGGGAGAAGGAATATCCTTCGTTCACCGTGAGAGCTTGTGATGGGCTAAGTTGGGACACCCCTTGTCGGTGTACTAGAGTAGGGGTACCCTAGTATCCCGAACATGTGCACGGGCAGTCGCAGCACCCCGCAGCAAGACTTGCCAAGTGACCGCCAAGGTCCTCCGTGGTTCCTTTGGAGCCATTCAAGGACAAAGTATCCAAGCCAAGGAGACAAGACCCCGGCAAGAGGAGCTTGCCGGGAAGGCCAACAAAAGCATCTCAAGACCCCGGCAAGAGGAGCTTGCCGGGAAGGCCAACCAAGGCATTTCAAGGAACTTCCCGAGACGCGTGGCTCCTGTCGGTGTACTAGAGTAGGGGTACCCTAGTATCCCGAACTTGTGCACGGGCAGTCGCAGCACCCCGCGGCAAGACTTGCCAAGTGACCGCCAAGGTCCTCCTTGGTTCCTTTGGAGCCATTCAAGGACAAAGTATCCAAGCCAAGGAGACAAGACCCCGGCAAGAGGAGCTTGCCGGGAAGGCCAACCAAGGCACTTCAAGGAACTTGCCGCGACGCGCCATGCGTCCCGGCAAGGCCCGGTGAGCGACAAGTTCCCGGACGCGACAAGACAACGACCGCGGCAAGGCGCTTGCCGCGGCAAGCCACCACTCTGTGACCGCGCTCCAGCACATCCACCAACATGTCGCATTGGGACCCTTCCAGGCGTACGTGGCGAGGGGCTGTGCAGCCAGCGGTGCATGGTGGCGAGCGGCGCTGACAAGATTGCCATCGTGGCGAGCGGTGGCGCCCCTGACGGTCCCTTTTGCACTTTTTAGGCGACGCAGACGGGTATTTAATGCCCTAGTCCCCTGCCGTCAGGGTTAGGTATGATACACTGTAGCAGGTAGCTGTACCTACCGCTGCACCTTTCCATTTTTACCCTTTGTCTCCGTTGCCACCTGTCGGTGACCCCTTGAGCATATAAAAGGAGGCCCATGCGCAACGTAGAGGGGGGTTCGGAGAAACAGAACACTCACGCTCGGTCTCGTTAGCTGCTGGTGTGTACTGTAGCACTCCACGCTCCCGAGCAAGAACTCAATACAAACCACAAAGCAGGAGTAGGGTTTTACGCATCCGTGCGGCCCGAACCTGTGTAAACTGCTCGTGTGTTTCGCCTCGATCTGCTCTTCGTGCGCCCTCCGCCCCCGCCGAACCAAAAGGGACTCGGCCCGCCGGTCCCATAGGTGTTCGTGGATCAGTCCCCCGACATCTTTGGCGCGCCAGGTAGGGGGCGTCGAGGTTGTGTGAACCAGATCCGGCGTTCACGCGAGCTAGATCTTCATCATCTTCATCGACATGCCGTCGAAGAAGAAGGCTTCGGAGGCGGCTGCTCCGTCCGCCCCGCTACCACCGGAGAAAACGGCTGATGGGGCGGACGCCGGCGGAAGAACGGGCGTCGACGAGGGAGCTCACGGTGCTGCCAGGTCCAAGGACAAGGCTGCGCCGCCCATCGGCGGCGTAGCCGGCTCCCACAACGACCGGGCGCACTCCAAGACCTCGGCGTCCATACATGCGCCGCGCCCATCTCAGGAGGCGCGGGGCTGGCAGCGTCATGGTACTCACGGTACCATGCGTTTGCTGGACCAAGATCGAGCTGGTGGATCTCGGAGTGCTCAAGACCAGCATGCATGCCAACATGCTGGCACGAGCGAGGCACGGTCGCCTGGACGGGATACTGCTCCTTCTAACATAGTTAGAAGTCCGAGCATATCCCGCTCCTCGCACCGTTCGCCACCACCACCCGCCACTGCAGCAGAAGCTTTGGCGCGAGCTCAACTGCTCCTAGACTACCCTCCAACAGCAGACAAGATCGATGACTAGAGGGCCACCATCCAGAGTCTCATCGGCTTCGCCAACGGCGACACTCAACGGCAACCGAGCATGTCGTAGCCACGGCAAGTCAGCCAGGCACGAGCCGGTGGTGACAAGACCGGTGGGGGTGCAACTACTGTGCACTCTCCGCCCCGAAGGCCAAGATCACCGACTCACCGGATCCACCTCGACAGCGACTCCACCGCGTCATCAGATCCACGAGCTCGTCGCGATCAGCGCCAAGTTCTTCACGAATGACAGCAAGAAGACGCTCGTACTCGCATCGAGCGCCGAAGAGAAGCGCGACGTCAATCAGACCAGCGCGTTGGTCCCTTTGTCGACATGCATGCGCCAGGGGAAACAGGCGACTTGCCGTACGCGGGAGGTTGCCCTGCGTTCACTCGTGAGCTGCGGCAAGTCCAGTGGCCCAGCATGAAGAATTTCAAGCCAGACGTAGCAGAGAAGTACGACGGCAAGTCGCATCCGTCGGAGTTCCTCAGCATCTACACCATCGCGGTGCAGGCTGCCGGGGGGCGGGACGACAAGATCCTTGCCAACTACTTCCCGCTGGTGCTCAAGCCCAACGTCAGGTCCTGGCTCATGCACTTGCCGGACAACTCCATATCCTCCTGGGCAGACCTATGCCATCAGTTTGTCGGCGCCTTTACAGGCGGCCACAAACCTCATGGCCAAGAGAGTGACCTTCATCTGCTCGCCCAGAAGGAAGGAGAGCCCTTGCGCAAGTACATTCAGAGATTCAGCCGTGTACAGCACAACATCCCAGATGTCCACCCTGCCGTAGTCATCAGCGCGTTCCATCAGAACGTGCGTAACCGCAGGATGCGGGAGGAGATGGCGATGTGCAAGATCAGAGACGTCAGTGAGTTGTATGCCCTGACCGACAAGTGTGCACGTGCTGAAGAAGGGAGGAAACTCCCCGGAGAGAATGCAGGAGCAGGAGGATCTGACAGCGAGGATACTGCCCCGGCAAAGAAAAACCGGCGGCGGAACAGGAAGAAGAAAGGCAAAGATGTGCTAGTCGTTGAGCAGTCCGGCAACGAAGGTGGTGCCAAGAAAGCCAAAGTTGGTAGCTCCGGCAAGGAGATTGCCGCATGCACCAACTGCCAGGCTGTGGCGGTCGCCGACAAGCAGGACGACACCGACAAGCAGTACTGCAAGATCCACCGCACCAAGGGCCATGACCTCCAGAGCTGCAAGAAGGTCGAGCAGGTTGTCCAGCAACAAAAGGCTGAGTACGAGCGACGAGACAAGGAGAGGGCCCAAGGAGGCGCTGGAGAATCTGGCAAGAAGCGCGCCGGCCGGGGAGGACGCCGCGGCAAGGCCAAGCAGCGGCAAGGAGACAGACCTCCCCGCGGCCGCGATAAGGATGAAGATGACGACGACGACGAAGACATGGATGATGTCGAGACCAGCGAGCAGGAGTTCCAGAAAGCCACAGAGGTCTTGTGCGTTGACGGCGGTGCTTCTCTACATACTTCACACCACCAACTCAAGCAGTGGGTGCGGGAAGTCAATGCGGCGGAACCACCTGTCAAGTCACGCAAGCTTCTGAAATGGTCCAGCATGCCTATCATCTTTGACATTGAGTACCACCCTGATCGCACAACTGCGGTCGGGTGCTTGCCGATGTTGGTTTCACCAACTATCCGCAACCTCAAGGTCACTAAGATGCTAGTTGATGATGGGGCCGGCTTGAACCTGATCTCCTCCGCTGTACTCCAGAAACTCCAGATCCCTGACAGCGAGCTTGAAGAGACCGGCACATTCCAAGGAATCAACCCGGGAAGAAGCAAGCCGAAGGGGAAGGTCACGTTGCCAGTAACATTTGGCAGCGAGCTGAACTTCAGGACTGAGATGGTCACTTTTGACGTTGCCGATATTCCATTGCCTTACAATGGGATACTTGGCTGTCCAGCACTCGCCAAGTTCATGGCAGCCTCTCACTACGCATACAACATGCTGAAGATGCCAGGCCCGATAAGTGTCATCTCTGTCCCCGGTGACAAGAAGGATGCTATTATCTGCGCCGACAAGATCTACCGGGAAGCGGCAGCCGCAGCAGATCACAAGTCACCTGCCGTTGAAGCTCTTGGAGGGAAGAAGAAGACCAAGTCCGGCAAGAGTTCTGATGCCCACTCCGGCAAGCGCACCTCTTCGGAGTGCTGCGCTGCCATCGAGGACGCACCATTGAGCTCCACCGGCAAGTGTAAGAAGACAATGACAGCTCCGCCAGAGACCAAGAAGGTGTTCTCCAAGGAGGATGGCACTGGTGGTACCTTCACCATCAGTGCCACTCTCGACCCTAAATAGGAAAGCGCGCTCATTGCTTTCCTGCGGGCAAATGTCGACGTGTTTGCGTGGCAACCGTCTGACATCCCCGGTGTTCCCAGGAAAGTAATTGAGCACCATCTTGCCGTTTGTCCTCACGCGCGGCCCGTCAAGAAGAAAGTCAGGAAGCAAGCAGTGGAGCGCCAAGAATTCATCGCAGAAGAGAGCAAGAAGTTGGAAGCAGCAGGCCTTGTCAGAGGAGTGCTCCATCCTACGTGGTTGGCCAATCCTGTAGTCATGCGCAAGGCGAACGGGAAATGGAGACTTTGCATCGACTTTACCGATGTTAACAAAGCTTGTCCCAAAGATCCATTTCCTTTGCCGCGCATTGACCAGATTGTTTACTCCACAGCCGGATGTGATTTGCTTTCATTTCTTGACGCATACTTAGGATACCATCAGATCTTCATGGCAGAAGAGGATGAGGAGAAGACCGCATTCATTACTCCATGTGGCACGTACTGCTTCATACGGATGCCTTTCGGTTTGAAAAATGCTGGTTCAACATTTGCAAGGGTAGTCCATGTTGCTTTTGATCCGCAAATACACAGAAATGTGGAACCCTACATGGATGACATAGTGGTCAAGAGCAAGGACAAGGCAACTCTGATTCAAGATTTAGACGAGACCTTTGCAAATCTGCGCAAGATCAACCTCAAGCTCAACCCCGAGAAGTGTGTGTTTGGAGTCCCCTCCGGCAAGCTTCTCGGGTTCTTCGTGTCTCAGCGGGGAATCGAAGCCAATCCCGACAAGATCAAGGCCATTGAGCAGATTGAAGCACCAAAGCGCGTCAAGGATGTACGATGACTTGCCGGTTGCGTGGCTGCTCTCAGCAGGTTTATCTCTAGGTCTGCTGAGCGCGCCCTGCCATTCTTCAAAATATTGAAAAAGGCAGGTCCAATGAAATGGACTCCGGAAGTGGAGGCTGTGCTGCAAGACTTGAAGAGATACCTGTCCTCCACTCCAATACTTGTCGCACCTAAGCCACAAGAGAAGTTGCTGCTGTATATAGCGGCAACCAATCAAGTGGTTAGTGCTGCGTTAGTAGCGGAGAGGGAGGCAGATGACGAGCCAGCAACCACGGCAGACGCATCCAGCGACAAGCAGGGGGCTTCCCCGACAAGCTCTGGTCCCGACAAGGATGGAACTGCGCAGACGCGCGAGGAGATACAGAAGAGAATGGTGCAGCGCACAGTTTACTTTGTCAGTTCCCTTCTGCAGGGGGCTAGGTCAAGGTACTCTGGCATGCAGAAATTGCTTTTCGGCCTTCTCATGGCCTCGAGAAATCTGCGCCATTACTTCCAAGCACATGAGATCACAGTTGTCACTCGCTTTCCGCTGAAGAGGATACTACAGAATCCAGAAGCGACAGGCAGGATTGTTGAGTGGGCACTGGAACTGTTGAACTTTGGCCTCAAGTTTGAGAGTACTTCAACTATCCAAAGCAGAGCATTGGCAGAATTCATAGCAGAATGGACGCCAACACCAGATGAAGAAATTCCAGAAACGAGCATCCCCGTCAAGGAAGCAAGCAAAGAGTGGCTGATGTACTTTGATGGTGCCTTTTCGCTGCAAGGCGCCGGCACTGGCGTGCTGCTTGTCGCACCCACCGGAGAGCACCTCAAGTACGTAGTCCAGATGCACTTTCCCAAGGAGCAAGCAACAAACAATACTGCAGAATATGAAGGCTTGTTTGCCGGCTCAGGATCGCGGCAGAACTTGGGATCAAGAAGCTCATTGTCAGGGGTGACTCGCAGCTTGTCGTCCGCCAAGTGAACAAGAGCTATTATAGTCCGTTGATGGAAGCCTACGTCGACAAAGTGAGAAAGCTAGAAGAGTACTTTGACGGCCTACAGATGGAGCATGTTCCAAGAGCTTAGAACGCCGTTGCCGATGGCCTGTCAAAGTGCGCCGCACTTAAGTTACCTGTGGAACCAGGGATCTTTGTGCTCAAGCTAACTCAACCGTCCGTAACGCCATCAACTGGACAGAGCAAGAAGAGGAAGTTGATTTCTGGTGACTATTTTCCGGCAGAGCTTCCCGAAGCTGTCGCCAGGAAGGTCCCCAAGATCAACGCCAAAGGCGCTGAGGAGCAGTCTGCTCCAGCAAGCCCTGGGGTTTGTTCCGTTGAAGCAGAAGCTCCCGACAAGTTTTGCTCCGGCAAGCTTGCCGGGGAACGTCAAGCTCCGGCAGAGCCGCAGGTTCTCGCCGTAGAAGCGGATGTTCCCGCAGCAGCAGATTTGCCTTTAGTCCTTGTTGTCGAGCCACAAGCTCCAGCATGGGCGCAGCAGATTGTCCGTTTCCTTCAGACAGGAGAACTTCCCGAAGAGCAATAAGAAGCGGAAAGAGTAGCCCGACAGTCAAGTATGTACCAGTTTGTCGACAAGACACTGTACAGAAGAAGACTCAACGGTGTGAAATTGAAGTGTATTCACCGGGAAGACGGACAAAAGCTGTTGGCAGAGATACATGGAGGCATATGTGGACACCACATTGGCGCAAGAGCACTTGTCGGCAAAGTATTCCGGCAAGGTTTCTTTTGGCCGACAGCCCTCCAGGATGCAACTGCACGAGTAACCAAGTGTGAAGCGTGCCAGTTCCATTCCAAGCAGATACACCAACCATCTCAAGCTCTCCAGACGATCCCTTTATCCTGGCCATTTTCGGTCTGGGGGCTCGACATCCTCGGCCCCTTTCCCCGAGCAGTCGGGGGCTTTGAGTACTTGTACGTTGCAATCGACAAGTTGACAAAGTGGCCGGAAGTGGAACCAGTGAGGAAGGTGACAGCACAGTCAGCAGTCAAGTTCTTCAGGTCGATTGTTTGCCGCTTCGCGATCCCTAACAGGATAATCACCAACAACGGTACGCAATTCACGAGCCACACCTTCATGCAGTACATCCAAGATCTTGGCGCCAAGGTCTGCTTCGCTTCTGTTGCTCACCCGAGAAGCAACGGTCAAGCGGAGAGGGCAAATGCTGAAGTGCTGCGTGGGCTCAAGACCAGAACTTTTGACAGGCTGCACAAGTGCGGAAGAAACTGGATCGAGGAGCTGCCGGTGGTTCTTTGGTCGATCAGGACGACCCCAAATCGAGCCACTGGCTAGACATCTTTCGCTCTAGTATATGGAGCAGAGGCAGTTCTCCCCACGGAACTCGTATACGGGTCACCTCGAGTGCTCGCCGATGATGAGCTTGAGCAAGAGCAGCTGCGACAAGATGACGCGCTACTCCTTGAGGAAGACCGTCTTTAGGCTGCTGTGCGAGCTGCTCGCTACCAGCAAGCTTTGCGCCGCTACCATAGCCGCAAAGTTAATGCCAGAAGTCTCGAGGAAGGCGACCTTGTTCTTCGGCGTGTTCAGTCCGCCAAGAATTCCAACAAGTTGACGCCGAAGTGGGAAGGCCCTTACCGGGTGAAACGAGTCACTAGGCCTGGCGCTGTCCGCCTTGAGACCGAAGATGCCATTCCGGTGAGCAACTCCTAGAATATTGAGCATCTTCGTAAGTTTTACCCGTAAGGCACGGTTGCCGGAACCTGTTCCGGCAACCACCTTTTGTACAAGTCTTGCCGCTGTTGCATGTAATCCTTTGTACAAAGCCGGGCGCAGACCCCGTGCATAAGTAAAGCTCATGTGCACCGCACATCTTGTCAATTTCATGCTTTCTATTTTTTGCATGTGTTATCTAACGCTTTGTGCAGCACCTACTCCCCGGTAAGCAATAACGAGCAGTAAGGCTCCATATCTTTATTTTCTCTTCTTTCTTTTTTCTCAAGGAAAGGAAGGTTCCCTCGCCCACAAGTTTGCCGGGGGGGAAAGGAGAAGATAATGGTATGGACCAGGCGTCGTTCAAGAAAGTTTCTCCTTGCCGGGAAGCAAACAACAGAAAAGCTAAGTTGCCAAAATTTGAGCAATCATATTTTTAAAATTTTTAAGTTATCTCACTTGAACGACCGCACTTTGTATGGAAAACCTGTGCGTGGAGGAACCAACTCGTAGCTAGTTGCGCCCTTATTTTGTTTCGAGTCCGCTCAACAACTTAAGTGAGCTACAACTAGTTGCGACAAGGTTTCTTGTCGGTAGCGGCACCGCCAGCAGGCTGCTGACGTCCTGCACTCAGCGCTCGCGGCTCAGGTGCCTGCACCGGCAAGTTCCCTAAAAGCGTAGGGTAAAAAAACATACAAAGGGAGGAATCAAGTAAAGGGAATAACATTGCAATCGTTACCCGGAATAGAGTTATATTACAAAGATAGCTTGTCGCGGCTCTAACAGATTGTTTTCATAACATGACAAATAGCGACAAGAAAAGAAGAAACGGGCGGCCTAGTCTACGCGATCGCCCTCGATCCTCTTGATCCCGCTCACCTTGTCCACAATGGCTGCGACAAGGGTCTTGAGCGCCTCCAGATCAGCATCCGGCGGCAGGGTCTTGAGGACGTTGGTGAGGTTGAGGCCCGGATTGCGGAAGGCCACCTTCACCAACACTTTCTGAAGAGCTCCCGCGCAGATCTTGCGCGACTCGTCGGCCAGCTGCTTTGGCCGACGAGTGCATGAGGAGGCGGCAAGACAGGGGGGCTAATGACCCACAAGTATAGGGGATCTATCATAGTCCTTTCGATAAGTAAGAGTGTCAAACCCAACGAGGAGCAGAAGGAAATGATAAGCAGTTTTTAGTAAGGTATTCTCTGCAAGCACTGAAATTATCGATAACAGATAGTTTTGTGATAAGGTGATTTGTAACGGGTAACAAGTAACAAAAGTAAATAAGGTGTAGCAAGATGGCCCAATCCTTTTTGCAGCAAAGGACAAGCCTGTGCAAACTCTTATATAAAGGAAAACGCTCCCGAGGACACATGGGAATTATCGTCAAGCTAGTTTTCATCATGCTCATATGATTCATGTTCGTTACTTTGATAATTTGATATGTGGGTGAACCGGTGCTTGGGTACTTCCCTTCCTTGGACAAGCATCCCATTTATGATTAACCCCTCTTGCAAGCTTCCGCAACTACAAAAGAAGTATTAAGGTGAACCTAACCATAGTATGAAACATATGGATCCAAATCAGCCCCTTCTGAAGCAACACATAAACTAGGATTTAAGCTTCTTTCACTCTAGCAACCCATCATCTACTTATTACTTCCCAAACATGTAGTCAACGTTCACATGACACCACTAGAGGAGAGAAAATATACATCTCATCAAAATATCGAATGAATACCAAATTCACATGACTACGTATAGCAAGACTTCTCCCATGTCCTCAGGAAAAAACGTAACTACTCACAAATCATATTCATGTTCATAATCAGAGGGGTATTAATATGCATAAAGGATCTGAACATATGATCTTCCACCAAATAAACCAACTAGCATCAACTACAAGCAGTAATCAATGCTACTAGCAACCCACAGGTACCAATCTGAGGTTTTGGGACAAATATTGGGTACAAGAGATGAACTAGGGTTTGAGATGGGATGGTGCTAGTGAATATGTTGATGGAGATTGACCCCCTCCCGATTGGCGGATCGATGGTGATGACGATGGTGACGAGTTCCCCGTCCCGGATGGATGTTTCCCCAGCAGAACAGCTCCGCCAGAGCCCTAGATTGGTTCCGCCAAGGTTCCGCCTCGTGGCGGCAGAGTTTCATCCCGAGAGCTTGCTTATGATTTTTTTCCAGGGCGAAAGACTTCATATAGGGAAAGATGGGTACCGGAGGCCTGCCAGGGGGCCCACGAGGCAGGGGGCGCACCCAGGGGGTGGGGCGCGCCCCCCACCCTCGTGGATGGTGGGTGGCCCCCTCTGGTGCTTCCTTCGCCCAATATTTGTTATATATTCTAAAAATGACTCCCTTGGAGTTTCAGGACTTTTGGAGCTGTGCAGAATAGGTCTCTAATATTTGCTCCTTTTCCAGCCCAGAATTCTAGCTGCCGGCATTCTCCCTCTTCGTGCAAACCTTGTAAAATAAGAGAGAATAGGCATAAGTATTGTTACATAATGTGTAATAACAGCCCATAATGCAAGAAATATCGATATAAAAGCATGATGCAAAATGGACATATCAACTCCCCCAAGATTAGACCTCGCTTGTCCTCAAGCGGAAGCCGGTATCGAAAAAAATGTCCACATGTTTAGAGATAGAGGTGTCGATAAAATAGAATACGGACATGAGGGCATCATGATCATCCTTATAAAAGCAACATAAATATATATTGTCATATGATTTCTTATGCTAAAGTAACAATTCATTCACAATTTCAAGTATGAATCAGAAACTTCACTGAAAACTAACAAATTATAATCTCAGTCGTTGGAGCAATTGCAATTTATCATAATACCAGAAAGAGTCAATATAAGAGCTTTTCAGCAAGTCCACACACTCAACTATCATTTAGTCTTTCACAATTGCTAACACTCACGCAATACTTGTAGGTATGAAGTTTTAATCGGACAAAGAGAAAGATAGGGGCTTATAGTTTTGCCTCCCAACCTTTTACCTCAAGGGTAATGTCAACAATAATAGTTCATGAAAACTCACATCCAATTAGCTATATATATTAGGATCTTTCCAACACACAGTGCTTGCCAAAGGATAAAATGTAAAAAGGAAAGGTGAAGATCACCATGACTCTTATATAAAGTATAAGACAAGAATAGAGGATAGGCCCTTCGTAGAGGGAAGCAGAGGTTGTCATGTGTTTTTATGGTTGGATGCACAAAATCTTAATGCAAAAGAACGTTACTTTATATTGCCACTTATGATATGGACCTTTATTATGCAGTCTGTCGCTTTTATTTCTTCCACATTACAAGATCGTATAAAGCTTATTTTCTCCACACTAATAATTCATACATATTTAGAGAGCAATTTTTATTGCTTGCAACCATGCCAACTTACTTGAGGGATCCTACTCAATCCATAGGTAGATATGGTGGACTCTCATGGCAAAACTTGGTTTAAGGATATTTGGAAGCACAAGTAGTATCTCTACTTGGTGCAAGGAATTCGGCTAGCATGAGAGGGAAAGACAAGCTCAACATGTTGGATGATCCATGCCAATATAATTTATTTCGGATGTAAGAAAACATAACCCATTACATGCTCTTCCTTGTATAACATCAACTTTTTAGCATGTCATATTTTAATGAGTGCTCACAATCATAAAATATGTCCAAGATAGTATATTTATATGTGAAAACCTTTCTTTCTTTATTACTTCCTATTAATTGCAACGATGACCAAAACTATGTTTGTCAACTCTCAACAACTTTTATTCATCATACTCTTTATATGTGAAGTCATTACTCTCCATAAGATTAATATGATCTCTTTATTTATTTTTATTCTATCTCTCCCCTTCTTTCTTTCTTTCTCAAGATCATAGCAAGATAATCCAGCCCTTGACTTAAAACTAATCTTTATTATATATAGCTCACGGACTCGATTACATAGAAGGATCATAAAGCAAAACTCAAAACTAAATCATGCTAAAACTTTATTCTACTAGATCAAGATATTACCAAAAGGATCTAACTAAGAAAAACAGTAAAAATAAAAGTGTGATGGTGATACGATACCGGGGCACTCCCCCAAGCTTGGTAGTTGCCAAGGGGAGTGCGCATACCCGTGTATTTATGTCTCTTTCTTTAGAGTTGGTGACGTGATATTCTTGGCGATGATGCCCCTCAAGATATGATTATCTTCCTCAAGCTTATTGACTTGCTGCTTTAGGTCAATTATTTCCTTATGGAGCTTGCACGTGATGGCTAAAGCTCCTTTCACCCATGGATGTTGCATAGCTGCGGGAGAACAAGTAACACTCTTTTTCATATTTTCATAAGAGAGAAATCTAACATTGGAAGGGGTGACCGAGTTTGGAATAGCTGAGCCCTGTAGTTCCCCTATCGTGAATCTGGCTTGGAAACGAGAAGTAACATCTTGATCCTCTTCCATGCCATCTATCCTTTTCAGGTCGGCCTCTATCTCTTCCTCCGTTGATGGCCCAAAGTGGTCAGCATCACTGTTTGCTCTTGGTCCCAGTGTCGGATGAGACACCCGGCTCTCCCTGACTGACTCTTGAGAAAACATCTTGATCTAAATCTTCAGCAGAACAGCTCGAAACAAAAACAGAGGATATTTGTGTGGTACGGTGGTCAAAACCTTCGGGAGATTATATAATGATTTTTTACCGACCAAAAGAAGTATCGTGCAAGAAAACAGAATCCGGAGGGCACACGAGGTGCCCACGAGGAAGGGGGCGTGCCCAAGGGGGGTAGGGCGCGCCCTCCACCATCAAGGATGCCTCGTGTCCTTTCTGGACTGCTTCTTATTTTCCTATTTTCTTAAATATTCCAAAACGGAGAAAAATTGCTATTAGAACTGTTTTGGAGTCGGTTTACTTACCGTACCACATACCTCTTCCTTTTCGGAGGTTGAGACATTCTGGAAAGTGTCCCTTATATACTCCTCCGAGGTTACGGTTTCAATAACATTAGTTTCAACATTTATAGGATTACCTGAGATATAATGTTTGATTCTGTGACCATTCACCACCCTCGGATTTGTGCCTTCGAAGATGTTGATTTTTATGGCACCGGAACGATAGACCTCCTCGATAACATAAGGACCTTCCCATTTATAGAGGAGTTTTCCTGCAAAAAATTTTAAACGAGAGTTGTATAACAATACATAATCACCTACATTAAACTCATGTTTTTGTATCTTTTTGTCATGCTATCTTTTAACTTTTTCTTTAAACAGTTTGGCATTCTCATAGGCCTGGGTTCTCGACTCATCAAGTGAGCTAATGTCAAATAGTCTCTTCTCACCAGCAAGTTTGAAATCATAATTGAGCTCTTTAATGGCCCAATATGCTTTATGTTCTAGTTCGAGAGGTAAGTGACATGCTTTTCCATAAACCATCTTATACGGAGACATACCCATAGGATTTTTATATGCAGTTCTATAGGCCCATAATGCATCATCAAGTTTCTTAGACCAATTCTTTCTAGATCTATTAACAGTCTTTTGCAAAATTAATTTAAGCTCTCTATTACTTACTTCTACTTGACCACTAGACTATGGGTGATATGGAGATGAAATTCTATGACTAACGTCATACTTAGCAAGCATCTTACGAAAAGCACCATGAATAAAATGTGAACCACCATCAGTCATTAAGTATTTAGGGACTGCAAACCTCAGAAAAATAACTTCTTTAAGCATCTTAATAGAGGTGTTATGATCAGCACTACTAGTTGGAATTGCTTCTACCCACTTAGTAATGTAATCAACAACAACTAAAATATGTGTATACCCATTAGAGGAAGGAAATGGTCCCATATAATCAAAGCCCCAAACATCAAATGGTTCAATAACAAGTGAATAATTCATAGGCATTTCTTGATGTCTACTAATATTACCAATTCTTTGACATTCATCACAAGATAAGACAAACTTACGGGCATCCTTGAAGAGAGTACGCCAATAAAAACCGGATTGTAATACCTTATTTGCAGTTCTATCTCCAGCATGGTGTCCTCCATAAGCCTCAGAGTGACACTTGCGTAGGATCTGTTCATGTTCATGCTCAGGTACACAACGTCTAATAACACCATCTACTCCTTCTTTATAGAGATGTGGGTCATCCCAGAAGTTATGTCTTAAATCATAGAAAAACTTTCTTTTGCTGGTATGTGAAACTAGGTGGTATAAATTTAGCAACAATGTAAATGGCATAATCAGCATACCATGGAACAATACGGTAAGGATTTATGACAGCTAATTGTTCATCAGGAAAGCTATCATCAATAGGTGGTGGGTCATCAAGAACATTCTGTAACCTAGACAAGTTGTCTGGAACGGGGTTCTCAGCTCCTTTTCTATCAATAATATGCAAATCAAATTCTTGTAGCAAGAGAACCCATCTAACATGTCTAGGTTTAGCATCTTTCTTTTCCATAAGATATTTAATAGCAACATGATCAGTGTGAATAGTTACTTTAGAATCAACAATATAAGGTCTGAACTTATCACAAGCAAATACAACTGCTAAAAATTCTTTTTCAGCTGTAGCATAATTTCTTTGGGCATTATCTAGAGTTTTACTAGCATATTGGATAACATTTAATTTCTTATCAACTCTTTGTCCTAGGACAGCACCTACGGCATAATCACTAATATCACACATAATTTCAAAGGGTAAATTCCAATCAGGAGGCTAAACAATAGGTGCAGAAATCAAGGCTTTCTTAAGTATTTCAGATGCTTCTACACAATCATCATCAAAGACAAACGAAATATCTTTTTGTATGAGATTAGTCAGAGGCCTAGAAATTTTTGAGAAGTCTTTAATGAACCTCCTATAAAAACTGGCATGACCAAGGAAACTCCTTATACCTTTAATGTCCTTAGGACAGGACATCTTTTCAATAGCATCAACTTTAGCTTTATCAACTTCAATACCTCTTTTAGAAATTTTATGTCCCAAGACAATGCCTTCATTAACCATAAAGTGGCACTTCTCCCAATTCAAGACAAGATTAGTTTCTTCACATCTCTGCAAAACTCGATCAAGGTTGCTTAAGCAATCATCAAAAGAAGTTCCATATACAGAAAAATCATCCATGAAAACACAATCTTTTCACGGAAGTTAGAGAATGTAGCAGTCATACATCTTTGAAAGGTAGCAGGTGCATTACATAAACCAAAAGGCATACATCTATAAGCAAAGGTACTGAAGGGCAAGTAAAAGTGGTCTTTTCTTGATCCTCTTTTGACACAGGTATTTGACAGAAACCAGAATAACCATCTAGAAAGCAAAAATGTGTATGTTTAGATAATCTTTCTAGCATTTGATCAATAAAAGGTAAAGGGTAATGATCCTTTTTAGTAGCTTTATTTAATTTGCGGAAGGCAATTACCATTCTATAACCTCTAACAATTCTTTGTGGGATCAATTCATCTTTATCATTAGGAACAACAGTAATACCTCCCTTCTTAGGGACACAATGGACATGACTTACCCACTGACTATTAGCAATCGGATAAATTATACCTACCTCCAGAAGCTCTAGTATTTATTTTGTTACCACTTCTTTCATCTTAGGATTTAACCGTCGTTGGTGATCAACAACCGGTTTAGCATCTTTCTACAATTTTATTTTGTGCTGGCATAGAGTGGGACTAATGCCCTTAAGATCATCAAGAGTATATCCAATAGCAGCACAATGCTTCTTCAGAGTTTTCAATAATTTCTCTTCTTCTTGCTCTGAAAGGATAGCACTAATAATAACAGGATATATCTTCTTTTCATCAAGATAAGCATATTTAAGAGTATCAGGCAATGGTTTAAGCTCAAACACGGGAGCACCCTTGGGTGGAGGAGGACCCCCTAGAATTTCGACAGGCAATTTGTGTTTCAAAATAGGTCCCTGTTTAAAGAATGCTTCATCTATTTCCCTTCTTTCATTCATAAACATACCATTTTCATGGTCTAGCAAATATTATTCTAAAGGATCATTAGGAGGCACGGCAATAAAAGCAAGGCCAATAATTTCATGTTTACCAGGAAATTCTTTATCATGGGGTTGTCTACGAAATTTAGGAAAATTAAAATCATGAGACATATCCCCTAAACCAACAGAAACAATATCCTTTTTGCAGTCTATCTTAGCATTAACAGTATTCAAGAAGGGTCTACCGAATATAATAGGACAAAAGTCATCTTGTGGGGAACCAAGAACAAGAAAATCAGCAAGATATTTAACTTTCCCACACAAGACTTCAACATCTCTAACAATCCCAATCGGTGAAATAGTATCTCTATAGGCATGCTTAATTCTAACATCAATACCTTCTATCTCAGCAGGTGCAATATCATGCATAATTTCTTCATATAAAGAATGAGGTATTGCACTCGCACTAGCACCCATATCACATAAGCCATGATAGCAATGATCTCCTATTTTAGCAGAAATAACAGGCATGCCTACAACAGGTCTATGTTTATTTTTAGTATCGGATCTAGCAATTCTAGCAGCTTCATCACAAATGTAAATAACATGCCCATAAATATTATCGGACAAGAGATCCTTAACCATAGCAATACTAGGTTCAACTTTAATTTTCTTAGAGGGTTTGGGTGTTCTAATGTTACTTTTGTTGACCATAGTTGAAGCTTTAGCATGATCCTTTATTCTAATAGGGAAAGGTGGTTTCTCAATATAAGCAGTAGGAACAATAGGATCAACATTATATGTGATAGTATTTTCTTCAACATTAACAGGTTCAACTACTTTTACTTCAATGGGAGGATGATATTTAAGCAACTTCTCCTTAGGGAGATCAACATGAGCAGCAAATGATTCACAGAAAGAAGCTTCTATCTCAGAGTCAAGTCCATATTTAGTGCTGAATTCACGAAAAGCATTCATATCCATAAAAGATTTAACACAATCAAACTTAGGTGTTATACCTGACTCCTTACCTTCATCGAGTTCCCAATCTTCAGAGTTGCGTTTAATTCTTTCCAATAAATCCCATCTGAATTCAATAGTCTTCATCATAAAAGAACCAGTACAAGAAGTATCGAGCATGGAGCGATTATTAAGAGAAAGCCGAGAATAAATTGTTTGAATAATAATTTCTCTTGAGAGCTCATGATTGGGGCATGAATCTAACATTGACTTAAGCCTCCCCCAATCTTGAGCAATAATTTCTCCTTCGCAAGGCCAAAAATTATATATATAATTACGATCACGATGAACCAGATGCATAGGATAAAACTTCTGATGAAATTCCAATTTCAATCGGTTGTAGTTCCATGATCCCATATCATCACATAGCCTAAACCATGTAAATGCCTTTCCCTTCAAAGATAAAGGGAAGACCTTCTTCTTGATAACATCCTCGTGCAAACCTGCAAGCTTAAATAATCCACAAACTTCATCCACATAGATTAGGTGCAAATCGGGATGCAATGTTCCATCTCCTGTAAAAGGATTAGCTAGCAGTTTATCTATCATACCCGAAGGAATTTCAAAGTAAACATATTTAGTAGGTTCAGTAGGTTGAGGAGCAACTCTTTGCTCTACTGGTCGGGGTGAAGATACCCCGAACAAGCCCCTCAAAGGATTAGTTTCCATAGTGACAAGTGACAGAAAATTTCAGCACACTATATAAATTTTTCCTTACCAAATTCCACCTACCAAAGGTGCTTCCCTCCCTGGCAACGACACCAAAAAAGAGTCTTGATGACCCACAAGTATAGGGGATCTATCGTAGTCCTTTCGATAAGTATGAGTGTTGAACCCAACGAGGAGTAGAAGGAAATGATAAGCAGTTTTCAGTAAGGTATTCTCTACAAGCACTGAAATTATCGGTAATAGATAGTTTTGTGATAAGGTAATTTGTAACGGATAACAAGTAACAAAAGTAAATAAGGTAGAGCAACAGGGCGCAATCCTTTTTGTAGCAAAGGACAAGCCTGGACAAACTCTTATATAAATGAAAATGCTCCCCGGGACACATGGGAATTATCGTCAAGCTAGTTTTCATCACGCTCATATGGTTCACGTTCGTTACTTTGATAATTTGATATGTGGGTGAACTAGTGCTTGGATACTACCCTTTCTTGGAAAAGCATCCCACTTATGATTAACCCCTCTTACAAGTATCCGCAACTACAAAAGAAGTATTAAGGTAAACCTAACCATAACATTAAACATATAGATCCAAATCAGCCCCTTACGAAGCAATGCATAAACTAGGGTTTAAGCTTCTGTCACTCTAGCAACCCATCATCTACTTATTACTTCCCAATGCCTTCCCCTAGGCCCAAATAATGGTGAAGTGTCATGTAGTCGACATTCACATCACACCACTAGAGGAGAGACAACATACATCTCATCAAAATATCGAACGGGTACCAAATTCACATGACTACTTATAGCAAGACTTCTTCCATGTCCTTAGGAACAAACGTAACTACTCACAAATCATATTCATGTTCATAATTAGAGGGGTATTAATATGCATAAACGATTTGAACATATGATCTTACACCAAACAAACCAACTAGCATCAACTACAAGGAGTAATCAACACTACTAGCAACCCAGAGGTACCAATCTGAGGCTTTGGGACAAAGATTGGGTACAAGAAATGAACTAGGGTTTGAGATGGGATGGTGCTGGTGAAGATGTTGATGGAGATTGACCCCCTCCTGATGAGAGGATCGATGGTGATGATTTCCCCCTCCCAGAGGGATTTTTCTGCTAGCAGAACAGCTCCGCCGGAGCCCTAGATTGGTTCCGCCAAGGTTCCGCGTCGTGGCGGCGGAGTTTCATCTTGAGAGCTTGCTTATGATTTTTTTCCAGGGCGAAAGACTTCATATAGCCAAAGATGGGCATCAAAGGCCTGCCAGGGGCCCATGAGGCAGGGGGCGCGCCCAGGGGGGTAGGGCGCGCCCCCACCCTCGTGGATGGTGGGTGGCCCCCTGTGGTGCTTCCTTCGCCCGATATTTTTTATATATTCTAAAAATGACTCCCGTGGTGTTTCAGGACTTTTGGAGTTGTGCAGAATAGGTCTCTAATATTTACTCCTTTTCCAGCCCAAAATTCCAACTGCCGGCATTCTCCCTCTTCGTGCAAACCTTGTAAAATAAGAGAGAATAGGCATAAGTATTGTGACATAATGTGTAATAACAGCCCATAATGCAATAAATATTGATATAAAAGCATGATGCAAAATGGACGTATCAGGGGCGCACCCTAGCCCCTGGGCGCGCCCTTGTGCCTTGTGGCCACCTCGTGTGCCCTCCAGACTCTGTTTTCTTGTGGAACACTTATGTTGGTCGGTAAAAATTCATTATATAATCTCCCAAAGGTTTTGACCACCATACCACGACAAAATCCTCTGTTCTTTTATTTGGATAATTCTGTAGCAGATTTGGAGCAAGATGTCTTCGCAAGAGTCAGTCGGGGAGAGTCGTATCTCCCACCCGACACAGGACCCAAGGGCCTACAGCCAAGCTGAACCCTTTGGATGGTCAATGGAGGAAGAGATGGAGGCCTACCTTAAAATAGTAGACGCCATGGAGGAGGACCAATAAGCTACTTCTCGCCTTAAACTAGGAGTTCTGCTGGAGGAGCTTTAGAGCTCAACAATACCAGACTCGGTCATACCTCATAATGCTCAATTTCTCTCTTATGATAACATGAAAAAGAGTGTTGCATTTTCCCCAGCAGCCATGAATCATCCATGGGTGATTGGAGCTCTATCCGTGACGGGCAAACTCCGTAAGGAAAGAATGGATCTCAAACAACAAGTCAATAAGCTTGAGGAAGAAAATCGCATCCTGAAGGGTATTATTTCTAAGAATATTGGATCACCACCTCCGAAGAAAGAGATATAAATACATGGGTATGGGCACTCCCCTTGACTTGTGCCAAGCTTGGGGGAGGTGCCCTAGTATCGTATCACCGTCACATCTTTACCTTTATCGTTTTTCTTAGTTTGATCCTTTGGTTATATCTTGATCTAGTAGAGTAAAAGTTTTAGCATGATCTAGTTTTGAGGTTTGCTTTGAGATCTATCTATGTAATCGAGTGTGTGAGTTATATAATAAAGAGTAGTTTTGAGTTGAGGGCTTTGCTTTCTTTCTATGATCATGAGAAAAGGAAAGAAATAAAAAGAAGTAAAAAGATCATATAATGATCTTATGGAGAGTGATGACTTCACATATAAAGAGTATGATGAAAAAAATGTTGAGAGTTGACAAACATAGTTCTAGTCATTGTTGCAATTAATAGGAAGTGATAAAGGAAGAGAGGTTTCACATATAAATATATTATCTTGGACATCTTTTGTAATTCTGAGCACTCATTCAAATATGACATGCTGAAAGGTCGATGTTGGACAAGGAAGACATCATATGGGTTATGTTTTCTTATATCCGAATAGAAGTTATATTGTCATGGATCCTCCAACATGTTGAGCTTGCTTTCCCTCTTATGCTAGCCAAATATTTTGCACCAAGTAGACATACTACTTGTGCATCCAAACATCCCTTAAACTAGTTTTGCCATGAGAGTCCACCATACCTACTTATGGATTGAGTAAGATCCTTCAAGTAAGTGGTCATCGGTGGAAGCAATAAAAATTGCTCTCTAAATATGAATGATCTTTTAGGGTGAATAAAATAAGCCTTATACGAAATTGTGATAGGGAAGAAATAAAAGAGATGGACTGCATAATAAAGTTCTTTATCACAAGTGGCAATATAAAGTGATGTTGTTTTGCGTTAAGATTTTCTGCATCCAACCATAAAAGCGCATGACAACCTCTGCTTCCCTCCGCGAAGGGCCTATCTTTTACTTTTACCTTCTACCCTTATACAAGGGTGATGGTGATCTTCACCTTTCCTTTTTATACTTTTTCTTTTGGGCAAGTATTACGTGTTGGAGAAAGATCCATATATATATATACATACATACATATATATATATATATAGGACAACACTATTCTGATCCTGGGATCAGAATAGTTATTTGGATCACAACAGCCCTATATAGGGCCCGATGAGATGTTCCTGAGACCCCGATCCAAAAAAAGAAGAGCAACGGACCGGACCATTACCACTTTCCCGACCGGCCCTATACCCCACCCATGAACTGCCTTCTCCGTCTTCAACCTACACCGTAATCCTTTCTTCACCGGATCTCGACTGCCGCAGGCCTCCTCCCGCTGACCCTCCGCCATCGCAGGCCTCCTCCCGCGTCCCCTCCGCCTGCCTCCTACCACATCCCCGCCGCCCACCACGCCGACACGCGTCCCACTAGATCCACCCGATCCAGTGCCGCCACCATCAACCCCAACAGTCACCGCCGCCATCAACCCCGCCAGCCACCGCCACCATCGACCACACTAGTCGCCACGCCGCCATCCTCCCCACTCGCCATCTCCCCCAACAACCCCGAGCAACCGTTGCCAACCAACTTCCCAACAAACAGGCACCAGTCGTCGATGCGAGCAGTCCCATGCGCTGCCGCAAAGGGCCCACGCCCCCAGGCCCACGTCGTCGGCAAGGCCGCACGCCCCTAATCCCATGATCTCACATCGCCTCGCGTCTGGCCAGCACGCTACCCCTCATCGGCGCACTTCCGACTCACCTGGACGGCTTCCCCTCCTCTGCTTGAACTTCTTCTCCAACCTCCACCTCGCCAGCCTGATATTCCTCTATGAAGCCCGGCAGGAGGCGTGCTCTTTCTGTTACTATTCTTCTTCACAAAAGGTTGACTTGCCTTGTAGACTCTGCAAAACCACCATTTTCTGTAGTAGTTAGTATGGTTGAGTCCAGTGTGTTGATTTTTAGGGGTCCAAATGTGTCTACCACTCCACCTACCGCATGTGTGCGCAAACCGTCAGCCAACTCTGACCTCCTGCTCCTCTCTTCAACTTCATATTTAATCCTATCCAAGTATGCGTGTGCGAAACTAAAGTTCAACTATGAAGAGGAGAGCCGGAGACGGTGAGGGTCAGCCTCACAGAGGACTATGGGTCGCCTTTGATGCTGCGCACAGACTTGAGGCAGTGTCGCCAAACCCCGTCGGATTGCACGTCCACCCGAGCTCCAGTCCAGCTGGGATCGGATGCAAGGACGCAAGGTCCAATCTGACCTCTTTTGTTTCTTTGAAACAAGCATAGAGAAGCATCAGGTATTTGATGTTCTTTAGTTGAACGAGCTGCTAGCTATACTGTACATGTACAAGCCGTGCATATGCTGGCTGGAGTGTGCGTGCAGTGGTGCTTGGGGCATGTACTCTCTATTTTTTAGATGCCTATACTGTGTACTAGTGTGATGTACTACGTATTTTTGTGTTTCTGTACTCTGTATTATTGTGTGTAATAGTTTGGTGTACGCTGCATGTTTATACCTGAAGTTCATGTTTTAGAAGTTTCTAAGTTCAGAATTACGACCTAAAGATGTATACAAGTATGTTAAAACGATAATTACATCGGAAGAATGAAGGGGCCGCCTAGGCCATTTCACCGAGGACAGAAGGACAAAAGGTGAGAAATTGTTGCTAGGCACCTACATAGTTTGTACTGTACATCACATTTGTAAAATAAAAAATAAATAAATATGACTCTTTTAGAGCTCTCTTGGCACTCAATACAAGTTCACATATATGGTCAAAAGGATCAAGTTAACAAGTGGCAAAATTTGTTCAAGAGATTTTTTTTAAGTGAGCAATGTCTACAATTACAAACATGAGTCAGTGCACACTACTGTTAGTCTAATACTCTAATACCTATATAATTAATTTTCTAATAAAGATACACATCAACGCGGTTCAAAAAAATTATTGGAGTGACGCATTTCAAAAACCACTCCAAAAAAATGATTGTAGTCATGCATTTCAAAAATAACTCCCAGAAAGTTCAGGCATTCTTGTTGAAAAAGACCATAAATTTCGTAATGGGCGACTACACCGCGGTAGGTGTGTGTGTGTGTGTGTGTAAATTTGCACAAAAATAAACTCTAGAAGTTCACAAACCCCCAAAAAGACTACAATTTAAAAGACAAAACAGTAGACAATTTTTCTGTCTTTGAAACTAAACCAAGAACTTCAACTTTAAGATACATAGCAGGTCGATAATAAAATCAGAATTTTTTTGTATGTGAAAAGAAAATCAGGAAGTTCAAATTAACATAACACACGACTTTGATGCTTATTTTTTATAAAAAGAACATTGTTTTCGGTTTCAGAAAAATGAAAAAAATAAACTATTTCAAACAAACCAGGAAGTACAAATTATAAAAAATGAGAAGTTCAGTATTAAAAAAACATAGGTTTTCTTAGTTACTAAAGAATAAAATTAAAGAAGTTCAAATAAAAATAAAAGGTGTAGCTTGATGTTTATGAAAAACTCAAATTATTTCCATTTTAAAAAAATGTTTGATGCTTATTTGAAAACATATTTTTATCTAACAATAAGACTAAGAAGTTCAATTTGAAATAACATAGAATTTCGTAGAATATAAAAACTCATATTTGTTGCAAGAAGTTCACGTGCACCCCCATGCACGGTTCATAATTTATATTGCGGGGCGTTCGACCTCCAATTACATGTTTTAAAAAATAGCAAAAATGATGTCCGATCTTCAATTGCGTGTAATTCAACGAATACACAAAAATGTGACAGAAGTTCATAGTGAAAACAACGAGAAGTTCAAGTACTGCAAGGAATGCATTTCAGGTGAGAATAAAAGTATAGAAAAATAAAAGTTTAAAAGGTTTGTTAAAAGAAGTTCAAGTGCTCTGTGCGGAGAAGTTCAAAAATTCTTGCAAGAGAGGTTCACCTTGTATTTTTATGTTCAATTTTTTCCGTATAAAAATCGAATACAATTCTTTACTCTAAATATAAAAAAGATGAAGTTCAAATTGAAATAACAGAGAAGTTCATAGGTTATTAAAACAACATTTTTAAAAATTAAAAATAAAACACCATTTTTTGCACTTTTAAAAACAACTCATATACGAAAAAAATGGTTGCTAGAAGTTCAAGTGCTCGGCGAGGAAAAGTTTAAAAAATTCTTGTGAGAGAGCTTCACCGTGTATTTAGATGTCGAAAATACAAAAAAATATGTTGTTTTTTGTGTTTTAAAATAATTCTCTCAAACGAGAGACAAGTTCAGTGTGATAACGATCGCAAGTTCACGTACTACATGGTGTGTATTTCATATAATAAAAATACAATAAAGTGAAACTGAGTGAAGTTCAAATAGACATGTCCTGGAAGTTCAACTACTTCACGCGGTGCAAAAAACAGCACGTCAAAAAACAGAGTGAAGTTCAAACAAACATGCCCCAGAAGTTCAACTACTTCACGCAGTGCATTTCCATTCGCAATGAAGGCAGAAATCATGATCTCGCCATTTCTCTAATTCACCTCAAAACGAAATGAATATCATTTGTGTAAGTTCAAGTCCTCAGGCAGAGAAAGTTAAAAAATATATTGTGAGAGAGGCTTGTACAAAAAGAATATCATTTGTGTAACACTGACGAAATGGATGAGAAAATTACAAATGAAAATACGTCACAGAAGTTCAACGTGAAAATAGCAGGAAGTTCGACTACTACGCTAAATGAATTTTAGATGAAAAACTTTTAAAATCGTCGCAAGTATGAGAAGATGATCAACACGGGAAACTTGCGTGCTTACAGCAGCTTTCCATCGGTATATCACCTACTCAATTCCGGCGAATGGATGGAGAGTTACGAGCAGTGGATGGAGACCCACGAGCAAAAAAATCATGTGAAAAACAGAGTGAAGTTCAGGTACACGCATCGAGAAGTTCAGGTTCTTCACGCGGTGCATTTTCGAAGAATCTGTTTTGCGAAAAAGGCAGAACGCATGATCCTGCCGTTTTCGAATTTACTTGAAAAAGGCTAGGAATCAGAGAAAACCGTCAACATGAAAAAGTTTCACATTTTCCGTAGCTTTTTAGCAGTATATTATTTGCCCCATTCCGATAAATTTTGTAGAAATTACGACAAAAATATGTTTTTCGCCATTTTCGAAACTGACTTAAAACCGTAAAGAATTGGGAGAAACAATACATACCAAAAAGTTTCACATTTGTTCAAGCTTTCGAACTCCATATCATTTGCTGCATTCGGATGCACGGTTAAAAAATTAGCTCGAAAATACGAACTCGGTAGGAGTTGGACCATTTTCTAAATTACTCTTAAACCATTCAAAATTAGAAAAAAAAAACTTTCAAGATGAAAAAGTAGCGCATTTTCATAAGCTTTCCAACACCGTATCATATGCCTCCATTGGATTAGCCGTTTAGAAATGACATCGAAAAAATGAACTCAGCTGTTCGATTTACGAAATTTTATGTTTTTTCAAATTACTATTTAACCGTAGGGAATTAGAGAAAACTTTCAACATGTGGAAGGAGCGGTTTTGCAGCAGCTTTCCAATGCCATATTATATGCCTCATTGCGATAAACGATTTAGAAATGTGATCGAAAATACGATTCACATTTTTGTGCGAAGAAAAAACGGTTTTCAAAACTGCTCTTAAACCGCTTATATTTTGCCAAAAATTTAAGTTGGGTCATGATATTGGTGTCCATAGCTTTCCAATGGTATATCGCAAGCCCCATTTGGGCAATGTTGGCGGAAGTTCAACCTAGTTCACAGGGAAGTTCAACGTACTACTAGCGGGGCAGGTCAGGTTGTGATCAGAATATTATTCTGATCCCGTGATCAGAATAGTGTTTATGTATGTATATATATATCCACTCGGATGTAGGTTATCATAAAGTATTATTGTTGACATTAACTTCGAGGTAAAATGTTGGGAGGTGAAATGTAGCGACCCAACCCGAATGGATCAAGTCTCTGTGCTTAAGTGTCATCCCTGGATCGGTATGCTGACACACACAGTACTCGAGGATTTATAACAGAGGTAAATCACATGTATAAAGTAACGTAAATACTATTACCTCAATCCAAATAGCGGAAGTAACAACAAGGTTGTGGATCCCCATCAACACCAACGGCAAAGTTGAGTGTAGAAATCGTAACCCTAACGTATCACTTACTCGTCGTAAGATAATCCTGCAACATGAGACATTGCAGCCACAAAGGGTCAGTACATTGAATGTACTGGCAAATTCACACCATAGAGCAAAGATGAATAATAGCTATCACTACATGCATATTTGGCTGGTGGAAAGCTCTAAGTTTGTTTTTGCATATAGCCAATTTTTCCCTACAGCAAAGGAACACATTTTATTTACTACAAAGTTTGTTGAAAACATTGAGAATGGTATCCCCATCTCAATCCCAATTAAAGTAATCATTAACCCAACTAGTTAATTAAATAAAGTGATGAGATCAACTTGATAATTCAAGAACCAGATACTCAAGATGTCTGATGAAGCTATGTACTTAGGGTAGGGTCATGGATCTGTCCAACATACCCTCCCCAAGGACATCTCTACAAAGAATCAGAAGCAGTCGAAGAGAAACCATCATCCACTCGACCGTGAAGATGTGCTCACTCGACCACCTTGAAGACACTCGACCACCAGAAGATGAGAAACTCTCCACTCTGCAACGGTCGGGACTTAAACCATAGCTTTATGGGAATTTACAACACTTTACTGCAGACGTTACCAGTAACGCCCCTCCTTTATGAGCATTGAACCTTGTGTAACGGAGGGGAGCTGGGGTCCTGGCGTACTCTATATAAGCCACCCCCTCCTCTGGGACAAGGGTTCACACTTTCTGTAATTCACACGCATATATTCAGTCGACCGCCTCCGGGCTCCGAGACGTAGGGTTGTTACTTCCTCTGAGAAGGGCCTGAACTCGTAAAACTCGTGTGTACAACTCCTCCATAGCTAGGATCTTGCCTCTACATTCCTACCCCCCCTATTCTACTGTCAGTCTTAGAACCATGACAGTTGGCGCCCACCGTGGGGCAGGTGTCTTAGCGACTTGTTGGAGAAGTTGCAATTTTTCCGATCCCCTTCATCATGGTTCCAGGCGGAGGTTTGGCTGAGGGCCGCGAGAACCGTCTCGACGCGCTCGTGTTTGTCGCTGACGACTCCGCTAGGCTTCAGGAGGCTCCACTCGACACCGACGCGCTCCCCGGCCGCGGGGCGACGCACTTTCGCGCGTGCGCCCGCGGCATCCTCCTGCGGCGGCCGTCGACCCAGTATCAGTCGACTCCAGTAGCTTTCCCCCTCTCTGCGGCCCATCGTAGCAAACGCTCCAGTCGGTCGAGGCTTCAGCGGTGGGTGAAGCATGCGGTGGCCCGCCAATCGGCCACCCCTCAAGTCACGGCAATCGAGCCCGACGAATCTCTCTACGGCCTGTTCGATCTGTCGACTGGCTCCATAGAGACCGCATCCGAGTGCGACAGCAGCGACCCAACGGCGGAAGTCCTGATGGTCAATGGACCACGCAGTCCTCCTGGCTTCAATCATGAAGATGGAGGCGACGGGAACGACGATCCATCGTGCGTTCACGAGGAGTACCGCCCCGAACCCCTCTCCTCACAGCAGAGGGAGGAACTTCGTCGCTGGAACATGGATGCCCTACATACTCCTATAGTTGGAGAAACCCCTGAGGCCCAGGCCTTGGAGAAGGCACGTTTGGCCAACCTGGCTGAGCGCACTCGACCGGAGATCCTCCAGCGCGCACTCGACGATCGCGCTCGACAACGTGCTCCTGAGTCCAGTTGACGCCAACTTTTTCCACCTCCGACTCAGGTATACCGAACACCGATCCAGAATCTAGCAACTGCTTCCCGGATAGCAGAGTCGATCGAACCTTCCCAATCAGAAGCTGGCCGAGGTCTGGTGCAGATTACAGCCTTGCTTCGGGCAGCGGGAGAGCAGAATATGGTCGTATCTCAGTCGCGGAATAGGATCCATAACAGATCCGTGGTCGCAGACACAGTTCAGTCGGCCCATAGCCCAAGATCGCCCCCGAGGCGTGAGGGATGTGGGGATTGGTGTGATCAGTACAGAAACCGAGAGCAGTATGATCGCCGTGCCAATCGCGATGATCGCCGTCGAGTGCCCACGCCTCCTCCAAGGAGTGGGTCATACGTGCCTCGGCCACATGAAGACGGACGCCCTCACAGTGTCGGACGAGGTATTCCAGTCGACCCTAGGGAGCCAGGGTTTGATGCGAGATCTATTCTCGTGCAGGGCTTGGTCGACAGAAACAGAGCTCACCGAGACGGCCATGACAGAGATCCGCAAACCAGCAACAGGGTGCATGTCTCTGGTCCAGAATGCTTCAGCAGAGCTATCAGAGCTGTGGTGATTCCCCCCAACTTCAGTTTGGCGTCTGGAGTCAGTAAGTTCACCGGAGAGTCCAAGCCTGACACTTGGCTTGAAGACTACCGAGTGGCTGTCCAGATTGGTGGCGACAATGATGAAGTGGCCATGAAACACCTTCCTCTGATGTTGGAGGGCTTGGCTAGAGCATGGCTGAATCAGTTAGCTCCTGGCAGCATCTATACTTGGGAAGATCTCACCCGAGTATTTGTCAGAACATTCGAGGGCACTTGCAAACGGCCGGCAGGTTTGACAGAATTATAGTGTTGTGTTCAGAAACCGAATGAAACTATGAGGGATTATATCCAGAGATGGATCACCCTACACCACACGGTAGAAGATGTGTCGGATCATCAGGCAATTTGTGCCTTTAAGGAAGGCGTCAGGTATCGGGAGTTGAATATGAAATTCGGCCGGACAGGAAATATGACTCTGGCTCGGATGATGGAAATTTCCACCAAGTATGCCAATGATGAAGAAGAAGAGTGACTCCGAAGTGGCAAGCACAAAGCAGTCGCCCACGAAGCTGGAGGAGGAAACTCCGGTCGGAAACAGAAGCGCAAAGCCGAGCCAGCTGCTCCGGGTGAAGCCTTGGGTGTGGTTCAAGGAAAGTTCAAGGGGAAGCACAAAGGGTCGTGGAACCCCAAGAAAGTAAAAGATCAAGATGGAAATGACGTGTTGGATCTGCCGTGCCATATCCACACCAAAAAAGATGAAGAAGGTAATTTCATTTACCCGAAGCACACCACTCGGCAGTGTCAGCTCCTAATCTAGCAGTTCCGAGGGAAACAGCCCAAGGAAAAAGGAGAAGGAAGCAGACAAGGCTGAGGATGAGGGAGAGGATGATGATGGTTATCCCCACGTGAATTCCACTCTGATGATTTTTGCTGACGTTGAGAGCAAAACTCGATTGAAAGTCATCAACAGGGAAGTGAACATGGTCGCTCCGATGACACCCAGTTACTTGAAGTGGTCGCAGACTGCCATTACATTCAACCAGTCTGACCATCCAGCGCACATCGCCACCCCTGGGAGGCAAGCTCTGGTGGTCGACCCAGTGGTCGAAGGCACTCGACTGACAAAGGTCCTGATGGACGGTGGCAGTGGCCTGAACATACTGTATGCAGAGACGTTGAAGGGAATGGGCACTCCGATGTCCAGACTCAGTAAAAGCCATATGAGTTTCCATTGGGTCATTCCAGGCAAGAAGGCTGCATCCCTCGGTTAGATTGCACTCGACGTGGTTTTCGGTGATTCCAAAAATTACCGCAAAGAAAAGTTGACATTTGAAGTTGTGGATTTCCAGAGTGCTTATCATGCAATTCTGGACAGGCCAGCTTATGCACGATTTATGGCTCGACCGTGTTACGTGTACCTCAAACTGAAGATGCATGGTCTCAAAGGAGTGTTCACTATCTCTGGTAATCGGAAGAAGGCAGAAGAGTGCTTCCAGAAGGGCTCAAAGATCGCCGATGCTCAGATGGCTGTGGTAGAATTGCAAGAATACCAGAAAAATGCAGATCCAAGTGACTTGTTGCGAGCCAACAAGCCATCCACAGATTCGGCATTCTAGTCGTCCGGTGAAACAAAGTCGATTCACATTCACCCAACAGATCCCCGTGCAGCTCCGACTCACATTTCAACCACACTCGACTCCAAATAGGAAGAAGCGCTCATCCAGTTCCTCTGTGAGAACTGGGACATATTTGCATGGATGCCTTCTGACATGTCGGGTGTTCCCATGGGACTGGCTGAGCATCGTTTTCGAGTCGACCCAAAGGTGAAACCAGTCAAAGTGCATCTTTGATGGTCCGTCGTACAGAAAAGAAAAGCAATCAGTGAAGAGGTGGCTCGGCTTTTGGCAGCTGAGTTTATCCGAGAGATTTACCACTCTGAGTGGTTAGCCAATGTTTTCATGGTCCCAAAGAAGAATGACTCACTTCGCATGTGCATTGATTTCAAGCATATCAATCGAGCATGTCCGAAAGATCACTTTCCTCTCCCTCGCATCGACCAGATAGTCGACTTGACTACAGGGTGCGAGCGTTTGTCCTTTTTGGACGCCTACTCCGGGTACCACCAGATCCATCTGTACGGACCTGACGAGATAAAGACAGCTTTTATCACCCCGTTTGGGTGCTTCTGTTATGTCACAATGCCATTCGGTTTGAAGAATGCCGGAGCCACATTCATGCGGATGATTCAGAAGTGCCTGCTCACTCAGATCAGTCGGAATGTGGAAGCGTACATGGATGACATCGTGGTCAAGTAATGTAAAGGTTCCGACCTACTGACTGACCTCTCTGAAACCGTTGCCAACCTCAGAAGGTATGATATCAAGCTCAATCCAGCAAAGTGCACGTTTGGAGTTTCGGGCGGAAAGTTACTCGGTTTCCTTGTTTCCGAGCGAGGAATCGATGCTAACCCAGAGAAAGTGGGCGGTATACTCCGAATGAAATGCCTTGTGCGTGTGCAAGATGTCCAGAAGCTTACTGGTTGCTTGGCCGCCCTAAGTCGATTCATTTCTTGGCTCGGTGGAAAGGTGCTACCTCTTTACCGACTGATGAAGAAATCAGATAAGTTCGAGTGGACCCCAGAAGCTGATACAGCATTTGCAGAGCTAAGAGCCCTGCTTTCCACCCAGTGGGTGCTTGCTGCTCCAATCAGCAAAGAGACTCTACTGCTTTATATAGCAGCCACTGGACAAGTCATCAGTACAGTACTTACGGTTGAGCGGGAAGAAGAAGGAAAATCTTATAAAGTTCAACGTCCATTTTATTATATTTCTGAAGTCCTGACCCCGTTAAAGCAGAGATATCCTCACTATCAGAAGTACACTATTTCTCAGATCGCTCTGTTACAGTCGTAAGCGACGCTCCATTGTCTGAGATTCTGCACAACAGGGATGCAACTGGTCGAGTGGCAAAATGGGCGATTGAACTCCTTCCCTTGGATATCAAGTTTGAGGCAAAGAAAGCTATCAAGTCCCAAGCAATAACAGATTTCCTCGCCGAGTGGATCGAACAACAACTGCCGACTCAAGTTCACTCGGAGCACTGGACCATGTTCTTTGACGGATCCAAGATGCTGAATGGGTCTGGTGCTGGGGTAGTTCTGGTATCCCCCCGAGGAGACAGGCTCAGATATGTCCTCCAGATTCACTTTATTCCTCCAACAATGAAGCAGAATATGAAGCACTCCTGTATGGGTTGCGCATGGCCATCTCATTCGGCGTCCGTCGCCTCATGGTCTATGGCGACTCAGATTTGGTAGTTAATCAAGTGATGAAGGAGTGGGACGTTAGAAGCCTAGCCATGACCGGTTACTGCAACGCGGTGAGGAAGCTTGAGAAGAAGTTTGAGGGGTTAGAGCTCCACCACATACCCCGATTCAAAAATCAAGAAGCCGACGACTTGGCAAAGATAGGTTCCAAGAGAGAAGCCATTCCCAGCAATGTGTTTTTGGAGCATATTCACACGCCGACAGTTCAGGAAGATCCTTTTACTGAAGAGCCCCCGCAACCTAAGAGCGCCACAGATCCGACTGAAGTCGAGGTCCCGGCCGTGGTCGACCTGATCATGGAGGTTCTGGCCATTACTCCCGACTGGACAGTGCCCTACATTGCGTACATCCTCAGGAAAGAACTCCCAGAGGATGAAGAAGAGGCTCGACAGATCGTCCGTCGATCCAAGGCCTTTACTGTAATAGGAGGACAACTATTCAGAGAAAGCGTGACTGGAGTCGGTCAGAAATGCATAACACCAAAAGAAGGTCGAATGATCCTCAACGACATCCACTCGGGGACCTGTGGTCACCATGCGTCCTCCTGGGCCATCGTGGCTAAAGCATACCGAGCTGGATTCTATTGGCCATGAGCAAATCAAATGGCGAAAGATATAGTCGACATATGTGAAGGCTGCCAGTTCTACTCCGACATGTCTCACAAGCCAGCGTCTGCCCTGAAGACCATCCCCCTCATCTGGCCCTTTGCTATTTGGGGACTGGATATGGTTGGACCACTGAGAACTGGCAGGAGCGGCTTCACTCATGTGCTTGTTGCAGTCGATAAGTTTACCAAATGGATCGAAGCTAAACCTATCAAGAACCTTGATGCTAGCACCGCTGTCAGTTTTATCAGAGAATTGACATTCAGATATGGAGTCACACACATCATCATCACGGATAACGGGTCGAACTTCGATTCCGATGAGTTCAGAGCTTTCTGCGCCTCTCAGGGCACTCAAGTCGACTATGCTTCAGTCGCTCACCCGTAGTGGAACGGACAAGTGGAAAGAGCCAATGGCCTAATTCTCAAAGGACTGAAACCCTGACTGATGCGTGATCTCAAACACACAGCAGGCGCTTGGGTTGATGAACTTCCGTCAGTTCTGTGGGGTTTAAGGACAACTCCTAATCGGTCGACCGGACAAACTCCTTTCTTCTTAGTCTATGGAGCCGAAGCTGTTCTACCAAGTGACCTGCTCCACAACGCACCCCGAGTCGAGCTCTTCTCCGAAGAGGAAGCAGAGCAGGCCTGACAAGATTCAGTCGATCTCTTAGAGGATGAAAGAGAGATGGCCTTGATCAGGTCGACCATTTATCAGCAAGACTTGTGTCAATTCCACGCCAGAAATGTGAGGGGTGGAGCCTTTCAAGAAGGAGACCTGGTTCTTTGAGTGGATCAACAGAAACCACACAAGCTTGCCCCGACTTGGGAGGACCCCTTCATCATCACCAAAGTTCTCCACAACAGAGCATACCATCTTTACAATATTGAGCATCAGAAAGACAAGCCACGGGCTTGGAACACGGAGCTGCTCCGCCCCTTTTATACTTAAGCACTCGTTTGAATAAAATGTAATAAGAAACACCTTTGTAATTTGTTTATCAAAGACAAGAGCTTATGGTCCTATCATTCGATTGTTGTGTTCTTATTTAATTCTGAAATCCCCCAGTGGGTGGGCTTAGTCGCGAATCCGTTTCGCCTATGTTCGAAAGAAAAAATCCTACCGAGTGGAGAGCAATCCTCCCACTCGGGGGCTTAGCTACAGTCCAGTACTCGCCTAAGTTTGAAAAATCCTACCGAGTGGAGAGAAATCCTCCCACTCGGGGGCTTAGCTGCAGTCCAGTACTCGCCTAAGTTCTCTCACTAGGAGACTTAGCTGGAGTCCAGTACTCGCCTAAGTTTGAAGAAATCCTACCGAGTGGAGAGCAATCCTCCCACTCGGGGGCTTAGCTGCAGTCCAGTACTCGCCTAAGTTCTCTCACTAAGAGACTTAGCTGCAGTCCAGTACTCGCCTAAGTTTGAAAAAAAATCCTACCGAGTGGAGAGCAATCCTCCCACTTGAGGGCTTAGCTACGGTCCAGTACTCGCCTAAGTTCTCTCACTAAGAGACTTAGCTGAAGTCCATTACTCGCCTAAGTCCGAAACATACCACGACAAGGTGCCGGTCGACTGCAACCTTCCCCTTCGGAGCTACGGCACAAGTACAACGTCCGCTCCATCCCTATCCGCAAGGGCGACGAGGTGCAGGTCGACTGCAACCTTCTCCTTCGGAGCTACGGCACAAGTACAACGTACGCTCCACCCCTATCTGCAAGGACGACGAGGTGCAGGTCGACTGCAACCTTCTCCTTGGGAGCTACGGCACAAGTACAATGTACACTCCATCCCTATCCGCAAGGATGACAAGGTGCAGGTCGACTGCAACCTTCTCCTTCGCAGCTACGGCACAAGTACAACGTCCGCTCCATCCCTATCCGCAAGGACGACGGAGCGTTCCGAGCTGTGAGCAAAGTCCATTTGAAGGAAAACGCAAGCACATTCGGAGATAAACCAAATTCAGATAAATCCTAAAAGTTCCAAGCACCAAATCAAAAGTACTCGGGCACCAAGCCCGAAGGAGTTCAACGGTTACAGTAATCACTCCGCATTCCGAGGCAAATTTAAATCAGATTCAAGTTTCAAAAGTTTGTTCACTAGGCAGGAGGAGGGCTGGCAGGCTCCACGAATGAGTCCAGATCGATCCCATCAGCGACCGAGTGGCGGCAGCAATGAAAGTCTCCATGAAGGACTGGAAGTCATGCTTTTTGGTGCTAGCGACTTTGATCGCAGCCAGCTTGTCTTCACGAGCCTCCTTGCAATGGACTCGCACCAAGGACAGCGCCACGTCAGCACCACACCGGGCGGAGGATTTCTTCCATTCTTGCACACGGTCAGGGATCTTGTTCAATCGAGTCATCAAGGATTCTAGATCATTTTGGAGCGTCGCCCTCGGCCAAAGCGATGAGTCGATTTGGGAGACTACCTCCTTCAGGCGCACGAGGTAGCTTGTGGTGCTGGCGATACGGGACTCCAGTCGGAGCACGTTCATTGCAGTTTCGTCGCAGACTAGAGAAGAGATAGGGTCCAGACCCGTCTCGACCCTTCCAGTTTCCTCATCGAAGTCTTGGCAGAATTCTGCAGCCAAAAATTAGTGAATCGACCGAGCAAGATCCGTTCGCAAGCATCAACACAGTCGGTTTAGAAGAAATACCTTCCAGCGTGAGATAGAGCTTCTTGGCAAGAGTCCTCAGATAAGCTTCCGTGTCATTCCTCTTGCGGATCGCAGACTCCAGCTTTTCGTTCAGGACGACCTTGCCCTTCTTCAGACTGGTCACTTCGCGGTTAGCTTCATTAAGACAACATTTCAGCTTGTTCACCTTCCCTTCCAGCGTTCCGATTGAAGCAAGCTTCTGGTCTGCGAGAGCGGTTTTATCTTGGGCTGCTTTTTGCGCGGCGGCGAGGTCCGAGTCCTTCTTCTCCAAAGCCAACTTCATTTTCTCTGCAAAAGAAACAATCGAATCAAAGAAGAGATCAAAGAAATATATTGAAAGTTAGTCGACAGTCAGTTACCTTCCATACCAGCGGCTTCGTCTTGAGCTTTCTTCAGATTCTGCTGGGCCAATTCCAAGTCAAGGTTGAGTTGCCTCTGCTTCTCCTCAAGTTCAGCAAACTTAGAAATAAGAGTACAAGACTTCTGCGGAAGGCAAAAGACGGATTAGTCGATAAGATCAAAGGTTGTTTACTTCCGAGTGAATAAAACCTAAAGAGGTTCGCTTAGACCCCAGCCGACTACACACAGTCGACTGCGGTCTCAGGGGCTAAACCCAGCGGGTGCACTTGGCATGCCCCCGCTGACTAAGACTCAACTCGAACGGTCCGGCCGGACCAAGTAAAAAAAAGCTGTTCAGACCACAGCCGACTGCCAGCAGTCGACTGCGGTCTCGGGGACTACACCCAGTGGGTGCACTTGGCGTGCCCCCACCGGTTCGGATCCTACTCGAGCGGTCCGCCTGAGTCGAGTATAAGGAGTGAAAAAGAAAGGAATGTAGAACTCAGACCCCAGTCGACTGCCAACAGTCGACCGCGGTCTCGGGGACTACACGCAATGGGTGCACTTAGCGTGCCCCCACCGGTTCAGATCCCACTCGCCCAGACCGAGTGGAAGAATGAAACTACCAAAAACAAAAAAACACTCAGTGGGTGCTCTAATTCGACGCAAACAACAGGAGATTGTGTACAGGAAGATTTTTCGAGTAACATTTCCTCATAGAGCAAAAATAGTCGGAAAGTCTACTCACCTGGACATTGGCCCGAAGAGCAGCACTGGCGTCGTAGGCAGCCTGGCTGTTCTCATGCACCGTCTTCACCCGCTCCATCATCATGTCAGCCTGTCAGATGGCTTCCGCAGCCACTTCAGACTGGTTGTCCGGGACGGGGTAGCTGGTGAAAAAGTGAGCAGACGACCCAGGTGCGGCGGCTTGGAGCTCCGTGGCGTGGAGTTGGACAGTTGAAGGAATCACAGGTGCAGTCGACGGTGCGGGGTGCTCACTCGACAAGGGTGCAGCGAAAGTCACAGAGGCCCTGCCCGCGTCTTCAGGTTGATGGACGGGAGGTGTTGTAGTCGGTTCTTGCCGAGACATCCTGCCAGTTGTTACCTTCTTGCTCTTCCTGGGCTTAAGAGCCACATCTTCATCGTCATCTGGAAGATTGATGACGTTGGGTGGAGCTGCAAGGCAGATCATTCGACCCCAAGTGAACCACTAAAATGCAATCGTCCAAGGAATCAAGAACAAAATCACAAGAGTTTATACCTGGGTTGGAGGTAACTTCATCTTCCATCTGCTCGTCCCGGTACTAGAGAGAAGAGGTTCCTAACGTAGCAGCACTGCAAAGACCCGCATTCAGTCCGTTACGTCCGGTTAATCGAGTCGACGAAAAAGACAAGTCAGATGAATACTCGGAGATAGTGGGGACGGTCAATTTGATCCTGGGCAAAGCCTTTGGCAGTTTGGAGGAGGTAGCTTTCGGTGCTTTCGGCGCTAGAGGCGGCACAACTTTGGACCGCTTGGGAGCCTTCTCAGTCGATGTTGGAGAAGACGTCCTGGGACGCTTCGAAGACTGTCCAATCGGCGCGGCCACCAAGTCCGGAGCGCTCACCGGGTCGTGAGCATGTTTGGATCTCCTCTCCCTGCGAGGGGGCGAGTCGACTTCCTCGTCATCAGTCGATTCGTCGCTCTCATCGTCCTCCTCGGCATCCGAGTGCTCTTCGCCGCTCTCACCCCCGCTCGCTTCTTCCTCGACGTCTTGCTCCTGCACTCCATTGGGCATTGAGTACATGTCGATGAGGGCCTGAAAAGACAACGATCAAAGGAAATTCGGTCGACCATAAACAAGATGTCACACAGGGAATCAGAAAGATACTTGGTAAAACAGAATCACACCTGCTCCGGCTGATGCGAGTTGTCGAATGGAATCACCCTCCTAGACCCACGAGGGTTGTCTTTGTTGCTGGTGATCCCCATCAACCACTTCTCTAAGGTGTCCTCACTGACGTTCTCCGGGTGGATCTGAGTGGAGTCCTTGAGGCCGGAGTACATCCACATCGGATGATCACGTGCCTGAAGCGGTTGGATGCGTCGACCGAGAAAGACCTCCAGAAGGTCCATCCCGGTCACCCCGTCGCGGACGAGTTGGATGACCCGCTCGACCAGCACGTTGAACTGCGCCTTCTCTTCTGTAACCACCTTCAGGGGAGCAGGCTTCTCCACTCGAGCTAAGGAAAAGGGTGGAAGTCCAGTCGACTGACCCGGGGTCGGCTGATCCTTGGAGTAGAACCAAGTCGACTGCCAGTCCCGGACCGAGTCGGGAAGGAACATGGCTGGGAAAGTACTCTTGCTCCTCATCTGGATCCCCAAACCCCCGCACATCTGGATCACTTGTGTCCTCTTGTCACTCGGATTGGCCTTTTTGACCGACTGGGAGCGACAGGTGAAGATGTGTTTGAAAAGACCCCAGTGCGGTCGACAGCCCAAGAAATTTTCACACATCGACACGAAAGTAGCCAGATAGACTATGGTGTTTGGAGTGAAATGGTGAAGTTGAGCCCCAAAGAAATTCAAAAAACCCAGGAAGAAAGGATGGGGAGGCAGTGAGAATCCGCGATCTACGTGGGTGGCGAGGAGAACACACTCACCCTCCCTTGGCTGTGGCTCGGTTTCGTTCCCCGGGAGCCATGCCTACTTGTGGGGGATCAGTCCCCCATCCACCAGGTCGTCAAGGTCGTCCTGGGTGATTGTCAAGCGAATCCAGTCGCCTTGGATCCAGCCTAGCAGCAGGCCGGATCTCGACGAGGATCCACCCCGGCTGGTCCGCTTGCCCTTCGCCTTCGCGGTCGCCTTCTTCGCGCGCTCCAGCACCACTGTCCTCTCTTTCCCCATGGCGACGGGTCAAGCTCGAGCAAGAGTCCGGTGACGAGGGCGGAAGCGAGCATGGCGAAGAGATTGGGAGAAGAAGAAGAGAGAATGGGAGCGCACGGGGCAGAGGCCTGGTTCGGGGCCTTTTATAAGGTCGTCCACCGAGTGATTGACTGGTGGACCCAGACGATCTAAAAAAATCCCGCAACAGTCGCGCGCGCAGTACGTGGCGAAAAAGGTGGCATGGGGATTGAGGAGACTTGCCTAATCCATCCCGACAACCTCGGTTCCATCCGTCTGGCGCACTTCCCAAAATTCGAATCCCGCGAAATCCGCGGAGAGCAGAGCAACCTGTCAGACTAAAGACAAACATCCTCTACATCATCATTCGGAATTCTACTATGAAAATTCACTCGAGAAAAACCAAGAATGGACCAAGGTGACTGAGAAAGGAGTCGACGTCGTCACCTCAACTCATTGTTCCAGAACAAGATATACTCATAGCACAAAGAATGGGTCGGAAGTGTTCCCAACTCCTTCCTCACTCAAATCCTGATCCATTCGGGGGCTAATGATGAAGCAATGTACTTAGGGTAGGGTCATGGATCTGTCCAACATACCCTCCCCAAGGACATCTCTACAAAGAATCAGAAGCAGTCGAAGAGAAACCATCATCCACTCGACCGTGAAGATGTTCTCACTCGACCACCTTGTTGAAGACACTCGACCACCAGAAGATGAGAAACTCTCCACTCTGCAACGGTCAGGACTTAAACCATAGCTTTATAGGCATTTACAACACTTTACTGCAGACGTTACTAGTAACGCCCCTCCTTTATGAGCATTGAACCTTTTGTAACAGAGGGGAGCTAGGGTCCTGGCGTACTCTATATAAGCCACCCCCTCCTCTAGGACAAGGGTTCACACTTTCTGTAATTCACACTCATATATTCAATTGACCACCTCCGGGCTCCGAGACGTAGGGCTGTTACTTCCTCCGAGAAGGGCCTGAACTTGTAAAACAAGTGTGTACAACTCCTCCATAGCTAGGATCTTGCCTCTACATTCCTACCCCCCTATTCTACTGTCAGTCTTAGAACCACGACAATGTCCATAACCGGGGACACGGCTAATCATGATTAGTTTGTACACTCTACAGAGGTTTGTGCACTTTTCCCCACAAGACTCGATCTCCTTCGTTGGATTTCTCGCACTACAAGGTGTTTGAAAAACGGATGACCGAGACACAGTTTTTCAGAAGCATTAACTCTAACCCCGGGTAGACTGTACCAACCTACATCCCCTACACCTGCTAGTCTACCACTGGAAGAGGTCATGCAACTTACTCCACTATGCTAGAGCCCATAATTGCTTGTGGCTACACACGGAAGTTTCTAGCATGAATAAATCTTATGATCCCTTTGAGCCTGGGTGGCATTCCATACGATGATCACACAGTAACCCCGGGATCTCCTAGAACAACACTGGTATATCCCCAGGTGTTCGGGCAAGTCCATTGGTATATCCCTAGGTGCCCCTACCAATCCACCCAGATGTGTATTAAAGTAGCCACCTTAAGTTAAGCCTTAGTTAACAATAATATCTCACATCTTTCATGATTTCTCTCAAATCAATCCATGTCTACGAGCATAGCATAGCAGTATAAGCATAACGTAGTAGTAACTCCCAAGGTTTGAATGCAGGACAATAGGTTCCTACCTCATCAACTATTTCCCAATACCCACATGTTATCAATCCTACTCATGCTATGTTTGGGGGTTGAAACTAATGCATAAAAACTGGGTAATGAAGAGATATGATCAAAGTGTGAACTTGCCTTGTACTGTTGATGAAGATGATTCGCACTCATAACTTCTGATAGTTCTACTCGTCACACTCCGTTCAATCTATCATGAGCAAGCAATTTCATACATAAGCACTCATGCAAAATAATCGAAGAAAACATCTCGGAAAACTTCAAAAACGAGCCATTAACTCTTGTAACAGAAAACAATTTCTAACAGTACCAAAATTAGGTGGATTTGGCCTTATCAGAAAGTTTAGGTCAAGAGCTTCGATTTGCAAAAAGAATCAACCCAATCGGAGTTACGAAACTCAAGTTATGATCAAAAGAAGTTTGAATATGAATCTGAACAAATTTCAAAATTTCAAAATTTCAAAAAGCTGATGTCACAGGTTCACTGGATAGGTGAAAACAAGAAAAAACTATAGGCGATGATTTCATCTAATTTGGATGAACGAGTAAAATGTTATGGCTATTTAAAAAATTAGGGCCAAGCTATTTTACAGAAGAAAAATAGCTACGGCTAAAAAAAATCTAGGTCTAATGTATAAATACATAGACTAATTGATAATCTAATTATTCTATCGTACTAGTCGAGAAATAATAAACTACGGGGGTATAAAAATAAAAAAACGAATGAAGATACCTTTATAAAGTAGAGAAAAGATGATTTCAAAGAGAGGAGACAACTTCCAAAAGTTCCGCGAGAGAGGAGAAAAATATTTTTCTTGAATGAATCTAGTCAAACCAAAATATTGATTTAACCCGAATCGGATGATTTTTGAAGGCTCTATGGGTCTATATTTATAGGTGGAAAAGAGGTTTAAGGATTAAAAGCTAAGCAATGTGGGACTAAACGTAGACGAACAAATAAAATAAGGGAAACGTTTACAAACGGTGCACCGGCTGAAGCATTCAGCCGGTCGTGCGCGTGCCGCTCGATCTATTGGCGATCGAAGCCCCTGGTCTAGCCACGCCATCGCACACGGGGATTAAACACGTGGATATTGGGGGCCCCGGTACCACCCGCGACCTGCTCCTTATCTCTTCGTTTAGCTGCGTCTTCTTCCCCCGTTTGTCGCCCTTGGTCTGTGCTGGATGCACCACTACCCATGGCCGCCCGCTGCCATGGGGGCGCTCGTATTCTTGTCCGCCGCTCGCAGCCATGGGGCGCTCGTCTCCTTGTCCACCGCACGCAGCCATGGGCGCTCGTCTCCTTTGTCCGCCGCCTGCAGTCATGGACGCGCTTGTCTCCTTGTCCGCGGCAGCTGGCTGCACGCCCTCTCCATGGCCACCGCAGCCAGGTTCGTTGTCGCCATGGACAAGCTGCAATCGGCCACGACAGCGGTGAGTCTGTGCTGGAACTGGTGGAGTATGCTGGAACCAGGTTTTTTGTTTGCTGGATCCACTCATTTTTTTTGCTACAACCCTTTTCTTTTTTGCTTCCATCTCCATTCGATTTTTGTTGAACTACTTCTTTTTTGCTGGAACCGGTGCCCCGGTTTGCTGGAACCACCTGGTGGATGTGCTACATCCCAATTCCACAGATACAACATCCAATCAATTTTTTTGCTGGAACCAATAACTGTAGTGCGTTGTTGATTTTTTGTTTACTGGAAGCAGCATTTGGTTTTGCTACCACTGGTGACTTCATTTGCTACTACGGGCGACACATGTTTTTTCCTAAATCATTCATGAAGATGATGTAACTCTGATGACGGGCGACAACGTTCTTTTTTGCTGGAAACGACACAATATTTTGCTTCCTCCGGCGACAATTTTTGCTACCACCACATGCTGATGTGATCACCATCGTCTTTTTTTTCTGCTACAATCTTGTTGTTTTTGTTTTTGCTGCAAGCGGCAACCACAAAAGCTACAACCGGTGAGCATTTTTGCTACGATGGCGAAGGAGTGTCCACACCAGCAAGCTTTTTTTATGCTGGAACTGGTTTTTTTTGCTATGATCGGTCGCCTTTTTTGCTGTAACCGGCAACTCGAGGGAAGTATAGTTTCTGCAAGCTCCTCGTCGGAAGTGCCATGACCGTCGACCGTGGTCACTGGAGCTGCGCCCGTCATCATGGGAGTTGCAACCACGGGGGAGGGGGTGGGGGACACGTTGCTGCATGCGTAAAGCTGATGAGAAATACAGGAGACGAGGGCGGCGACCGGTGGCGACGGCAACGACCGGCGACGAGGGCGGTGCGACGGCGGCGACGACGGCGACCGGCGACGACGGCGGTACTTTGAGACCGGGCCGCGTGCTAATCCCTGACGTCACGATGGTGGTTGCTTTCTCAGAGAAGAAGAAACATAGGGAAGAAGGAAGGAGATCGCACGGCTAAGAAACGCTAGATCGTACGTTGATTGTGCGACCGGCCCAAATTTGGGCCGGCGCACTGGCGCGTATTACTGCCCAATAAAATAAATGGGGAACCGCATGGGCTAAAAAATCACTACGGGCCGGCCACACGTGCGTTCACGGCGCTGCAGTTTTTTTTTTGAAATTTGGCTAAAGAAGAAAAGAAAAAAACTGGAAAGGATTATGGCTGGCTGGGCCTAGCCCATTTACGAGAGAAAAAAGATGAGGCGTCAGCTACCACTACGCTACGCGTGTGGGCGATAAAACCGAATAATGAAAATAAATTTAAATTTTATATAGGCATATTATATATCATAATTTTCAGAAAAATATTTTCTACAACATGACCATTTTTCTAGCGTCAAATAAAATCCACAAAAATTCCAATAAAGCAAAGAGTGCTAGTGTTGCAATAAAACCTCATAAAAATCCTTTTAAAAATACCAAAATGATTTCAAATTTATTTTTGTCCAATTTTCTACTCGAGGGATTCATGTTACCCTATTTTCCATATATTTTATTTTTGGAGAAAAATAATTTGAATAAAACCCAAGTAAATCCAAATTTGAAAATAATTCCAAAGGGACTTTAAATTTGAATCTTTTAAACTGCCAACTCATATTTCATATGTTTTGAAGAAGTCATTTTATCTTTTCTCATGAAAATCATTGAGTTTCTTAAAGTTTTTGAATTTGGAATATTTCCAAATGGAATTCAAATATTTTCAAAACCCTTTTTCATTTATTTAAATGGAAGAAGTCATGTCATCTTCTCTCTAGGATTTTGTGATGAAAAGAATTTGAATTCATGGAGATCAAATGCAAAGTGGAAGTTTGGAAAAGTCCTTTTATTCCCTCTCATTTAACTTTCAAAAGTTTCAAATTTCACTCAATTGCACTCAAGAAACCACACCACAAATCAAACAATCAATCGAAACTATTTATTTAATATAACATTCCAAAATTTAGAATTTTGGGATGTTACAAACCTATCACCCTTAAAATGAATCTCATCCTCGAGATTCGGAGAGGCTAGAAAGAAATAGGTTAGGTTCGGGGTCTCCTAAAAAATCCATCGATTGTCACGAAGGTCTGGGGTGCTACCACCCTTAGAAACATTGTTACGGTTCCATCAAAACTTATATAGTCCATCCATTTTGTTGATAGAGTCGGTCTTCTCAGATTCTCGGGAAAATTCCTTCTCTGGGCTCTTCCGGTAGTGGCATAACCTTTACCGCAATTCTTCTGCCCTTTCATCTTGGTAAGTATTTTACGGTGGGTGAACGAATTACTATTGAGCAATTGACAGAATTGAGCATAGTTATGGGAATATCTAGGTATGATCATGTATATAGGCATCACGTCCGAGACAAGTAGACCGACTCCTGCCTGCATCTACTACTATTACTCCACTAATCGACCGCTATCCGGCATGCATCTAGAGTATTAAGTTCATGAAAACAGAGTAACGCCTTAAGCAAAATGACATGATGTCGAGGGATAAATTCATGCAATATGATAAAAAAACCATCTTGTTATCCTCGATGGAAACAATACAATACGTGCCTTGCTACCCCTACTGTCACTGGGAAAGGACACTGCAAGATTGAACCCAAAGCTAAGCACTTCTCCCATTGCAAGAAAGACCAATCTAGTAGGCCAAACCAAACTGATAATTCGAAGAGACTTGCAAAGATAACCAATCATACATAAAATAATTCAGAGAAGGTTCGAATATTGTTCATAGATAATCTTGATCATAAACCCACAATTCATCAGTCTCAACAAACACACCACAAAAAGAAGATTACATCGAATAGATCTCCACAAGAGAGGGGGAGAACATTGTATTGAGGTCCAAAAAGAGAGAAGAAGACATCTATCTAATAACTATGGACCCGAAGGTCTGTGGTAAACTACTCACACTTCATCGGAGAAGCTATGGTGTTGATGTAGAAGCCCTCCGTGATGGATGCCCCCTCCGGCGGAGCTCCGGAACAGGCCCCGATATGGGATCTCGTGGATACAGAAGGTTCCGGCGGTGGAATTAGGTTTTTGGCTCCGTATCTGGTCGTTTGGGGGTACGTAGGTATATATAGGAGGAAGGAGTACTTCAGTGGAGCAACAGGGGGCCCACGAGGGTGGAGGGCGCGCCTGGGGGGTAGGCGCGCCGCCCTACCTCTTGGCTTCCTCCTTTATTTCTTGACGTAGGGTCCAAGTCTCCTGGATCATGTTCGTTCCGAAAATCACGTTCCCGAAGGTTTCATTCCGTTTGGACTCCGTTTGATATTCCTTTTCTGCGAAACTCTGAAATAGGCAAAAAAACAACAATTCTGGGCTGGGCCTCCGGTTAATAGGTTAGTCCCAAAAATAATATATAAGTGGATAATAAAGCCCAATAATGTCCAAAACAGTAGATAATATAGCATGGAGCAATCAAAAATTATAGATATGTTGGAGACGTATCAAGCATCCCCAAGCTTAATTCCTGCTCGTCCTCGAGTAGGTAAATGAGAAAAAAGATAATTTTGATGTGGAGTGCTACTTGGCATAATTTTAATGTAATTCTTCTTAATTGTGGTATGAATATTCAGATCCAAAAGATTCAAGATAAAAGTTCATATTGACATAAAAATAATAATACTTCAAGCATACTAACTAAGCAATTATGTCTTCTCAAAATAACATGGCCAAAGAAAGTTCATCCCTACAAAATCATATAGTTGAGTCATGCTCCATTTTCGTCACACAAGAATGCTCTCATCATGCACAACCCCGATGACAAGCCAAGCAATTGTTTCGTACTTTAGTAATCTCAAACCTATAAACCTTCACGCAATATATGAGTGCGAGCCATGTACATAGCACTATGGGTGGTATATAATATGACTATGGGGGTTATGTGGAGAAGACAAAAAAGGATAAAGTCTCACATCAACGAGTCTAATCAATGGGCTATGGAGATGCCCATCGATTGATGTTAATGCAAGGAATAGGGATTGCCATGCAATGGATGCACTAGAGCAATAAATGTATGGAAGCTCAACAAAAGAAACTAAGTGGGTGTGCATCCGACTTTCTTGCTCATGAAGACCTAGGGCACTTGAGGAGGCCCATTGTTGGAATATACAAGCCAAGTTCTATAATGAAAAATTCCCACTAGTATATGAAAGTGACAAAACAAAAGACTCTCTATCATGAAGATTATGGTGCTACTTTGAAGCACAAGTGTGGCAAAGGATAGTAGCATTGTCCCTTCTCTCTTTTTCTCTCTCTCTTTTGGGGGGGGGCTACTCTTCTTCTTTTTTTATGGCCTTTCTCTCCCCTTTTTTTTAATTCCTCACTTGGGACAACACTCTAGAAAATGATGATCATCACACTTCTATTTATTTACAACTCAATGATTACAACTCGATGCTAGGACAAAAGATGACTCTATATGAACGCCTCTGGTGGTGTACCGGGATATGCAAATGAACCAAGAGTGACATGTATGAAAGAATTATGAACGGTGGCTTTGCCACAAATACTATGTCAACTACATGATCATGCTAAGCAATATGACAATGATGAATGTGCCATGATAAATAGAATGGTGGAAAGTTGCATGGCAATATATCTCAGAATGGCTATGGAAATGCCATAATAGGTAGGTATGGTGGCTGTTTTGAGGAAGATATAAGGAGGTTTATGTGTGAAAGAGCGTATCATATCACGGGGTTTGGTTGCACTGGCAAAGTTTGCACCAACTCTCAATGTGAGAAAGGGCAATGCATGGTACCAAAGAGGCTAGCAATGATGGAAGGGTGAGAGTGCGTATAATCCATGGACTCAACATTAGTCATAAAGAACTCACATACTTATTGCAAAAATCTACAAGTCATCAAAAACCAAGCACTACGCGCATGCTCCTAGGGGGGTAGATTGGTAGGAAAATACCATCGCTCATCCCCGACCGCCACTCATAAGGAGAACAATCAAAGAACACCTCATGTTTCAAATTTGTTACATAACATTTACCATACGTGCATGCTATGGGACTTGCAAACTTCAACACAAGCATTTCTGAAATTCACAACTACTCAACTAGCACGACTTTGATATTATTACCTCCATATCTCAAAACAATCATCAAGCATCAAACTTCTCTTAGTATTCAAAACACTCATAAGAATTTTTTTACTAATCTTGAATACCTAGCATATTAGGATTATTTAAGCAAATTACCATGATATTTAAGACCCTCAAAATAATCTAAGTGAAGCATGAGAGATCAATAGTTTCTATAAAACAAATCCACCACCGTGCTCTAAAAGATATAAGTGAAGTACTAGAGCAAAACTATATAACTCGAAAGATATAAGTGAAGCACATAGAGTATTCTAACAAATTCCAAATCATGTATGGCTCTCTCAAAAGGTGTGTACAGCAAGGATGATTGTCGTAAACTAAATAGCAAAGACTCAAATCATACAATATGCTCCAAGCAAAACACATATCATGTGGTGAATAAAAATATAGCTCCAAGTAAAGTTACCGATGGAAGTAGACGAAAGAGGGGATACCTTCCGGGGCATCCCCAAGCTTTGGCTTTTAGGTGTCCTTAGATTATCTTGGGGGTGCCATGGGAATCCCCAAGATTAGGCTCTTGCCACTCCTTGTTCCATAATCCATCAAATCTTTACCCAAAACTTGAAAACTTCACAACACAAAACTTAAGGTAGAAAATCTCGTGAGCTCCGTTAGCGAAAGAAAACAAAAGACCACTTCAAGGTACTGTAATGAACTCATTATTTATTTATATTTTTGTTAAACCTACTGTATTCCAACTTCTCTATGGTTTATAAACTATTTTACTAGCCATAGATTCATCAAAATAAGCAAACAACACACGAAAAACACAATCTGTCAAAAACAGAACAGTCTGTAGTAATCTGTAACTAGCGCAAGATCTGGAATCCCAAAAATTCTAAAAGAAATTTCTGGAAGTGAGGAATTTATCTATTAATTATCTGCAATTTTTTTTAACTAAATAGCACTTCCAAATAAAAATGGCAGCAGTTCTCGTGAGCGCTAAAGTTTCTGTTTTTTACAGCAAGATAACAAGACTTTCTCCAAGTCTTCCCAACATTTCTACTTGGCACAAGCACTAATTAAACACAAAAAACACAGCCAAAACAGAGGCTAGATAAATTATTTATTACTAAATAGGTGCAAAAATCAAGGAATAAAAATAAAATTGGGTTGCCTCCCAACAAGCGCTATCGTTTAACGCCCCTAGCTAGGCATAAAAAGCAAGGATAATCTTGGTATTGCCATCTTTGGTATTAGGAAAGAAAAGAGCAAACTTTCTATCTATAGAATTAATCCTTCTATTTTGATACGGCACATGGCTATTAATGGTAGAGGAAATATTAAGTATGTTACGGAAATTTGTATCTAGGCTAGCCTTTATCTCTTTAATAGATTCGCTTTGGTAAGAGAGCAAAAGAGATGTAGATTCAACTTTCTCATTCATGGGGTGCCCAAATATGGTTTTCATTTTTTCATAAGTGTCTACGACATCCCCTTCAAGAAAACCTTTTTCAAATATATAATCTAAGACATGCTTAAAAGAAGAAGGAAGGGCAATATAAAAGCTTTTTAAGTAAACTTCAATTTGGTATTGAGGCACATAGCTAGCCCTGATCCTTAATAGTCTATAGCAAGAATCTTTCAAAGATTCATCAAGTAAATAACGAAAAATTCCAGAATCATCTTCATCAAAATTATTAAGATTCTCATTGATAACTCCGGTAGGTTTTTCCATAGTATCCTTATTTATGAGCTTAACGAGGATAGAGGGGTTGTCCAAAGTACTAAAACTCTGGAGAGAACCCCCAACCCTTTTTGATTCAGACATGGCGGAACAAAGGCGAGCGAGAAGACAGGGCAAATAAAACGGCAAGGGTGAAGTGGGGGAGAGGAAAACGAGAGGCAAATGGCAAATAATGTAATGCGGGAGATAAGGGTTGTGATGGGTACTTGGTATGTTGACTTTTGCGTAGACTCCCCGGCAATGGCGCCAGAAATGGCTCATTGTCGGGTGTCAAATCTTGACTTGCGCGAACCTCCCCGGCAACGGCACCAGAAATCTTCTTGCTACCTCTTGAGCACTATGTTGGATTTCCTTGAAGAGGAAAGGATGATGCAGCAAAGTAGCGTAAGTATTTCACTCTATTTTTGAGAACCAAGGTATCAATCCAGTAGGAGGCTGCGCGCGAGTCCCTCGTACCTGCACAAAACAAATAACTCCTTGCAACCAACGTGATAAGGGGTTGTCAATCACTTCACGGTCACTTACGAGAGTGAGATCTGATAGATATGATAGGATAATATTTTTGGTATTTTTGTGATAAAGATGCAAAGTAAAATAAAAGCAAAGTAAAAAATCAAAGGAAATAACTAAGTATTGGAAGATTAATATGATGAAGATAGGCCCGGGGGGCATAGGTTTCACTAGTGGTGTCGGTGTCAAAACCGGCGGATCTCGGGTAGGGGGTCCCGAACTGTGCGTCTAGGCCGGATGGTAACAGGAGGCAAGGAACACGAAGTTTACCCAGCTTCGGGTCCTCTCGATGGAGGTAAAACCCTACGTCCTACTTGATTAATATTGATGATATGGGTAGTACAAGAGTAGATCTACCACGAGATCAGAGAGGCTAAACCCTAGAAGCTAGCCGATGGTATGATTGTTGATGTGTATGTTGTCCTACGGACTAAAACCCTCCAGTTTATATAGACACCGGAGAGGGTTAGGGTTACATAGAGTCGGTTACAATGGTAGGAGATCCGAATATCCGTATCGCCAAGCTTGCCTTCCACGCCAAGGAAAGTCCCTTCCGGACACGGGACGAAGTCTTCAATCTTGTATCTTCATAGTCCAGGAGTCTGGCTGAAGGTATAGTCCGGCTATCTGAACACCCCCTAATCCAGGACTCCCTCAGTAGCCCCTGAACCAGGCTTCAATGACGACGAGTCCTGTGCGCAAATTGTCTTCAGCATTGCAAGGCGTGTTCCTCCTCAAAATACTTCATAGAAGATTTTGAACACAAACATAGTGTCCGGCTCTGCAAAAAAGTTTCCACATATTGCCATAGAGAGAATAATATTCACACCAATCTAATCTGCTGACATATTCCGTAGTGTGACACACCACGGCCAATCCTTTATCCGAGTCGTTTCATTATCCCACCTCAGCACGTCATGCGAGGCGGTTTCCTTGGCACGTCTTGTCAAAGCAGAGATCGTGTCCCCCTTATTCTGGGATTCTCATCAATATGGGCGTGGGTAACCCAACCGCGCCCTTGATTACGGCGCTTGGAGATAAGCGAGTTTTAACAGGCTGGTGGGGACATGTAGTTGCGTCCATCCATATAAGGGGATAAGGATCCACCTTTTCACCCACGCCTTCTTCCTCCTTTGCCTATCCATTCTTGCGCACTCGAGCTCCAGCGCCCAAGTCCGTACACCCACCTCAACCTTTCTCCAGCCATGTCCGGAGCGGGAGGCAAGTGGATGGTCTCCTCCGTCACGGAGGGACACATCAAAAAGCTGAGGAAGGCCGGATACCTGTCTAGCGACATCGCGCACCGGCTTCCCGAAAAGGGGCAGCTTATCCCCACCCCTAGGCCCCATGAGAGGGTGGTATTCCTGCCCCATTTCCTCCGCGGACTGGGCTTCCCTCTACATCCATTTGTCTGGGGGCCCATGTTCTACTACAGCCTGGATTTCCATGATCTGGCCCCGAACTTCGTCCTCAACATCTCGGCGTTTATCGTCGTGTGTGAGGCCTTCCTCTGTATCCGCCCCCATTTCGGCCTATGGCTCAAGACTTTCAACGTCAAGCCGAAGGTGGTGCGCGGCAGCCAGGCGGAGTGCGGAGGTGCCATGGTGGGCAAGATGGCCAACGTCCTGTGGCTCGAGGGCTCCTTTGTGGAGACCCTGAAGGGGTGGCAATCGTGTTGGTTTTACGTCACCGAGTCGCACGATGCCGAATGGGCCGCACCCCCTGAGTTTCGATCCGGCCCCCCTACGCGGCTCACCTCTTGGAAGGAGACGGGCCTGTCTTGGGGTAAAAAAGGAGAGCTGACCAGACTCCAAACATGCATCCAAACCCTGGTGGACAAGAAGCTCAGGCTTGTCAACGTAGTCCAGGTGATGCTCATCTGCCTGATCCTCCCGTGTCAACAACGGGCCTTCAACCTGTGGGAGTTCGACCCGGTGCAGCACCGAACTCTAAACAGGCTCTTCAACACGATGTACGAAGATGCCTGGAGGATGCTTTTCAAGGGCGCCGAGGCTCCCGCATCACCGAGGATCGTGGATTTAGTACGCAGCATCACGCTCATGCGGTAAGCTATTATTTTTCCTTTTACAGGACATTAGGCTATCATAGTTTGACTCCATGCGGGATCTAAACTCCCTTACCTTTGTCAGGATTGGCAGGTGATGTCTGGACAGATCAACAGTCCGGCTCCTTTGCCCGAAGGCCCAGCAGACGCTAGCTTGGCGAAGCTGCTGGTTCCGGTGCCCTATGTGGTGCCAGAGAAGAAGGCCGCGAAAAGGGCCACGGGGACTCGAAAGAGTGCCCGGCGCCAGGAGGTGTTGGATTCATCATCCGACGGTCCCGAAGCACCTTCCTCTCGTGAAGACGAGGAGGAAGAAGAAGAAACCTCTCCCCCTCCAACGGGAGGAGAGAAGAAAAGGAAGGCCGCCCTCTCTAAGGAGGCCGGAGGGTCCAAGAAGGGGAAAACCCTTCCTCCGGACTATTCCACCAACGCCGACGACGGCGGAGAGGAGTGGCAGCCTAGGGCCAAGCCCCTGGCAAAGTCGTAAGTATCCGGATACCGGAGTAATTCATAGTAATTGTTTATTGCACAGCTTTCCCTTATGTCGAATATGTTTATGCAGCCCACCCAAAGACCGGCTCGACGCGTCATCGAGCGGCTCACTGGACTCGTTGGATGTGAACTCGCTTCTGATGGCTTCCTCCCCCCGTCCTACGGACGACACCAAGATGTTGTCCCAACAGGCTCCAAACAGGGAGGAGGTGGTCCTGGAGGCACCGCAAGGCGACCTCCCAGACTCCATGAGTAAAGGGGATGAAAACCCCCAGGGCTCCAAGTCCGGCTCTAGGCCGGACACCGCTCCGGAACCTTCAAAGGTTCCGGAGTCCGGCAGGGGACCTCCTTCCAAGAGGAGCAACTCCACCGTGCTGGCGGCCCCCGTCCAACCGGAGGCGCCGGACAATATGTTGGAGGCGCTCCAAGGCGCCTCCATCGACGAGGAGCACCGCACTATTATGAGTGTGGTGATCCAGAAGGTTCATTCCTCCAAGAGCGGACTGACTGAAGCTTGTACAAGCCTTTTGATAGGCTTTGAGGTAAGTAAACAATGTGTAAATAATATTACCGCATAGACAGTAGCCCCTGATTCTCTGTTGGGCGTTCGGGAAGAAAAGCCGAATAGAGGATCAAAAAATTCGAAGGAGTCTAACAAAAGGAGTCAATATGCGTATGCAGGCTTCTCTGCTAGCGTCCGCCGCACTGATTCCGGAAGTGGACGCGCTGAAGCAGAGCCTCGAGAAGTCCGAGCAGGAGCTCGGGCGTGCCAAGAAGCAGCTCGACGAGAAGGAAGGTAAGAAATACCTTGTTTGAATATATATATATATACATATAAAGGGTGCAATTGCAAAAAATGATAGGATTAACAGGCTATTGTAGGGGCCACGTCTGAGGTGGCAACCCTTAAGCAAGCGCTGCTCGAGGCTGAGAAGAATGCGGCCGCGGAGTGCACCGAGCGGGAGAAATATGAGGCCGAGGTTGGCAAGGTGCGGCAATAGCTCCAGGTTCTCATGAAGAAACATGAGAGTTTGGAGCTTGACTATAAGACGCGAGCGTCTGAGCTCGCGGCGGCTATTGAGAATGCCAAGTCTGCCAAGACCGAATCCCAAAAGACCCTCCAAGAGTTGGATGAGGTGAAGAAGATAGCAGCGGGTAAGGCATTCTTTATGCAAAGCAAACATATAAATGTGAGCTACTTGATACTTACCCGAATCCGGAGCTCTCCAGGAGCATTTGCAGATCTTCCCCGGAGTGTATCTGATGCCGCCGCATTCTATCGAGCCACGGAGGGTAGCTCGACAGAGAAGGTGTTCTGGTCTTAGTATGTTGAGGCCGAACACCCCATTCCCCTGAGCGACCAGCTGAAGCAACTGGTCGAGCTCCACAGGGCGGCCGAACAGGCCATGAAGGGCCTCCTAGTTCGGCTGTGGCCTGGAGAGGCTCTGCTTGGGAGCTATTTCGGGCTGGTACGGCGGCTGGTGGAGGCCTGTCCAAGGCTCGAAGTCATCAAGCGCTCCGTCTGCATTGAAGGTGCCCGTAGGGCCTTTGCCCGTGCTAAGGTTCACTAGGGCAGGCTGGATGCTGAGAAGCTTGTGACGGACGGGCCATTGCCGGGGAAAGAGCATCGCAAGCCCGAAAATTACTATAAGGATGTTCTGAAGGGTGCCCGCCTTGTGGCGGATGAATGTAGTAGGGATGTAATTTTTGATTAAAACTCGCTCATTTTTGTCCTGTGCGTTGAAAACTTGTTCATATGCGCTGAGCAATGCTGCTTGAATTTAAAATATTACCTTCTGTGTGGCTGTTTATCAATACTGAGAGATGGCGAGTCGTCGGCTTCTGCCCCCTTGCCACTAGTGCTGGGGTGTTTGGGGATAAACCTGGGCACTCTTTTTCCAATATTTGGGTCCTTCGAGGGAGGCGCTTAGCCCAACGAACAAGGCAATCAGACTATAATGCATGAACACTCTCACTTAGCCATAGAATTCTATAATTTTAAATTTCTGCGAAGCCCCTAGTATCCGGAAGACCGAGTTTGGGGTGCTATCCATGCCTTGGCCGGACAGAGCCGACTCCTCGCCCTAAGTGGCATAAGTCTTTAGGGACTCAAAAAAACCTCTCGAACAGCGACCAGCTCTCGCATCATCATGACAGTCAGTTTTAGCTTTCTCCACTGAGGTGCTCGGCCCAGCTCAACTGGGGCACAATCGCAGTGGTTCTCCTAGTGCTACCTTAGCCGATATAGCAGAACGTAAGGCACCAAAACATAGGAGCCGGGCAAACCCAACTATTGACCCAAGACATGATTCGGAGCTGATGCATATAATGCTATAAGTTTGGGGTGCCGCACTTGTGAAAGTGTTCGGACTTCTCACACCATATTGAGGGGTGCTAAAAGCCCCTGACGTATTTTGGCCGTACCAAATTGTACGAGTGCAACATGTCGTTAAGGAACATTTATTTATAAAAAGAGGTAATGCAAAAATAGACAAAAGTTGTGCATTGTTTATTAAAAATAGCTGCGATCGAAGCAGAACGATACAAGTAATGCGATAAACAAAAAGCTGGACTATTTAACATGTCTGCTCCAGGGGCAGGCTGCGGAATAGAATGCGAAACAGGTATACGGCTCGTGATAGAGACCACCTGAGAGTTTCGTAATGCGGCATGGCCCGTTTCCTTCCCTAGTTCTTGCATCGTTTGTGCGGCAATTGAACTGCCGGACAGGCCTTCCGAAGAGTAGAGTCCTGGAAGTAAGAGAAAAGTAAAAAATCGGCAGCCCCTGGTGCGGTTTAAGCCGTGTTTTGGGCGTGCCGTGATAGTGCCCCTCCCCCTATGCCCATGGTATTTCTAGAGCGTAGTTATGTACGTGAAGTACTGGTGTCGCCTTTTTGTGAGGGTTGGGGTTGGGGCCGCATTGCTATGCCTGCTCGGAACGTGCCAGGCGGTCTTGTTGTGGGTTACTCCGGGCGCGCTTGATGGTGTCCGGACGTTTAATGGCCGGACTGGAGAATTGCCTAGAGAGGCTGCTTTGTACTTCCGCTGCAAGGGCGGCGGTGTGCTCCTCCGTTCAGAGAGAGCGTTCGGTGTTTCCATTGACCGTAATTACTCCACGAGGGCCTGGCATCTTGAGCTTAAGGTATGCGTAGTGCGGTACCGCATTGAACTTGGCGAATGCGGTTCGTCCGAGCAGTGCGTGATAGAATGGGACTATGTCGAAGATCAACTCCTCGCTTCGGAAATTATCCGGAGATCCGAAGACCACTTCAAGTGTGACCGAGCCTGTACAGTTGGCCTCTACACCTAGTATTACGTCTTTAAAGGTCGTTTTGGTGGGCTTAATCCTCGAGGGATCTATGCCCATTTTCCGCACTGTATCCTGGTAAAGCAGGTCCAGGCTGCTGCCGCCGTCCAAAAGGACTCTAGTGAGATGAAATCCGTCAATAATTGGGTCTAGAACCAATGCGGTGAAACTGCCATGACGGATGCTAGTGGGATGGTCCCTTCGATCAAAGGTGATCGTGCAGGAGGACCATGGGTTGAGCTTTGGGGCGACTGGCTCTACCGCATATACGTCCCTTAATGCGCGCTTCCGCTCCCTTTTGGGGACGTGGGTTGTGTATAGCATGTTCACCGTCCGCACTTGTGGGGGAAAACCCTTCTGTCCATTGTTGTTCAGCGGCTGGGGCTCCTCGTCGTCATCGCTATGCAGCCCCTTGTCTTCGTTGTCGGCGTTTAATTTGCCTGCCTACTTGAACACCCAACAATCCCTGTTGGTGTGATTGGCCGGCTTTTCGGGGGTGCCATGTATTTGGCACAAGCGGTCGAGTATTCAGTCCAAGATGGACGGGCCCCTAGGATTCCTTTTGAATGGCTTTTTCCGCTAACCGGATTTAGAGCCTCTGAATCCGGCATTAACTGTCGTATCCTCAGCGTTGTCACCGTTAATGCGGCGCTTCTGCTTGTTGTGATGCGACCTGCCACTAATGTCCCTGGTGTCCAAACTACCAGGGTTCTTGGTCATATTGTTGCTACGAGCAAGCCAGCTGTCTTCTCCCGCGCAAAAGCGGGTGATGAGTGTCGTGAGTGCTGCCATAGATTTCGGCTTTTCCTGTCCGAGGTGCCGGGCCAGCCACTCCTCACGGATATTGTGCTTGAAGGCTGCTAGGGCCTCAGCGTCCAGACAGTCGACTATTTGGTTTTTCTTTGTTAGGAACCGTGTCCAGAATTGCCTGGCCGATTCCTTTGGCTGCTGAATTACGTGACTTAGGTCATCGGCGTCTAGGTGTCGCACATAAGTGCCCTGGAAATTGTCGAGGAATGCGGCTTCCAGTTCCTCCCAACAACTGATTGATCATGTTGGCAAGCTGTTAAGCCAATGCCGAGCTGGTCCTTTAAGCATGAGTGGGAGGTATTTGATGGCGTGAAAATCGTCGCCGCGGGCCATGTGGATATGAAGGAGATAATCCTCGATCCATACCGCAGGATCTATTGTGCCATCATATGATTCGATGTTTACGGGTTTGAAACCCTCGGGGATTTGATGATCCATTATTTCGTCTGTAAATCATAGTGGGTGTGCAGCGCCTCTGTACTGGCGATATAATGACGTAGCTCCAATGAGCTTTGTCTACTGTGTTCGGCCCTGCCGAATTTGTGGCCGGCATGACGGTTACCGTCTCGAGCCGTGGGGTGCCCACGCGATCCGTAGATCGATCGTGTTTGCCTTGCCTTGTCCTCCAACATGTCTCGTAAGTCTGGCGCATATTCCCGTGCCTTGGTACGGGGTGCGGCTTGAGTGGAGGGCCGAGAGGCCTCTCTGTCGCAGCCACGAGGTGGCCGTTCGGCCGCATCAAGTGCTTCCTCCTCTAATTGGGGTAGCAACCTGCGCTTTGGGTAGCTCTTGGAGAGGCGTTCGAGTTTATGCTCTTCGGCCGCAAGGACTTCAGTCCATTTGTCAACCAGCAAATCTTGATCAGCTCTGAGCTGTTGCTGTTTTTTCTTGAGGCTTCTTGCCGTGGCCATAAGCCTGCGTTGAAAACGTTTTTGTTCGACGGGATCCTCTGGCACGACGAATTCGTCGTCGTCGAGGCTTGCCTCGTCTTCGGAGGGAGGCATATAATTATCGTCCTCGACCTCTCTGTCAGCCGCTCCCTCATGAGGGCTGGTTTCTCCATCCTCCTGTGCTACATCTTGCTGGAGGGGGTTTTCTTCGGCACTTTCCGGGGTATTATTATCTCCCGTGCTGGAATCGCCGTTTTTGTTTTGGCAGGATTTTGAGCGGCGCCGCTGACGCCGGCGCTTAGGCTGTTTCTTGGAGGGGTCATCCTCCGTTGTTCCATCGCCATCTCCTTCTTTTGGGGTGTCCACCATGTATATGTCATATGACGAGGTGGCCTTCCAGGGCCTGGTAGGCGCTGGTGCTTCATCATCTCCTTCATCGGCGTCCATACCGTCGATGTCTTCGGAGTCAATGTCGAGCATGTCGGTTAAGTCGTCCATAGCGTAAGTATTTCCCTTAGTTTTTGAGAAGCAAGGTATCAATCCAGTAGGAGGCTACATGCCAGTCCCTCGCACCTACACAAAACAAATAAATCCTCACAACCAACGCGATAAGGGGTTGTCAATCCCTACACGGTCACTTACGAGAGTGAGATCTGATAGATATGATAAGATAATATTTTGGTATTTTTATGATAAAGATGCAAAGTAAAATAAAAGCAAAGAAAATAACTAAGTATTGGAAGATTTAATATGATGAAGATAGACCCGGGGGCCATAGGTTTCACTAGTGGCTTCTCTCAAGAGCATAAGTATTTTACGGTGGGTGAACGAATTACTGTTGAGCAATTGACAGAATTGAGCATAGTTATGAGAATATCTAGGTATGATCATGTATATAGGCATCACGTCCGAGACAAGTAGACCGACTCCTGCCTGCATCTACTACTATTACTCCACTCATCGACCGCTATCCAGCATGCATCTAGAGTATTAAGTTCATGAAAACAGAGTAACGCCTTAAGCAAGATGACATGATGTAGAGGGATAAATTCATGCAATATGATAAAAACCCCATCTTGTTATCCTCGATGGCAACAATACAATACGTGCCTTGCTGCCCCTACTGTCACTGGGAAAGGACACCGCAAGATTGAACCCAAAGCTAAGCACTTCTCCCATTACAAGAAAGATCAATCTAGTAGGCCAAACCAAATTGATAATTCGAAGAGACTTGCAAAGATAACCAATCATACATAAAAGAATTCAGAGAGGATTCTAATATTGTTCATAGATAATCTTGATCATAAAACCACAATTCATCGGTCTCAACAAACACACCGCCAAAAGAAGATTACATCGAATAGATCTCCACAAGAGAGGGGGAGAACATTGTATTGAGATCCAAAAAGAGAGAAGAAGCCATCTAGATAATAACTGTGGACCCGAAGGTCTGAGGTAAACTACTCACACTTCATCGGAGAGGCTATGGTGTTGATGTAGAAGCCCTCCGTGATGGATGCCCCCACCGGTGGAGCTCCGGAACAGGCCCCAAGATGGGATCTCGTGGATACAAAAGGTTGCGGTGGTGGAATTAGGTTTTTGGCTCCGTATCTGATTGTTTGGGGGTACGTAAGTATATATAGGAGGAAGGAGTACGTCGGTGGAGCAACAGGGGGCCCACGAGGGTGGAGGGCGCCTGGGGGGTAGGCGCGCTCCCCTACCTCATGGCTTCCTCCTTTATTTCTTGACGTAGGGTCCAAGTCTCCTGGATCATGTTCGTTCCGAAAATCACGTTCCCGAAGGTTTCATTCCGTTTGGACTCCGGTTGATATTCCTTTTCTGCGAAACTCAGAAATAGGCAAAAAAAAACAGCAATTCTGGGCCGGGCCTCCGGTTAGTAGGTTAGTCCCAAAAATAATATAAAAGTGGATAATAAAGCCCAATAATGTCCAAAACAGTAGATAATATAGCATGGAGCAATCAAAAATTATAGATACATTGGAGACATATCAGTAAGGTTCTTCTGGGACTGGGCCTTCTGAGCTGACGGGTCTGGCGCCAATACTAAACAACTATCGATATCTCATGGTGGTCAACCATTTATGGTTTCTCCTGCCGAAAACGGGTCTGGGCTTGAACCTCACTATATATCCTACGATTGGCAACAACTTCCTTGTACAAGGGAAAATTGTCATACCATTCTAAGGTTCAAACAAGGTTTTGGTCGTCATCTCTCTACTATGGGCAAGTCACTCAGATTTACCATCCCATACAGCAAGGCGAATAAAAAGAGTAAGTTGGTATGGTGATCAATCTATCCTGCAACCAAATCATTACCTGGTATATGGTTTAGCGAATCTCGTATTCTAACACTCGGTCATCCTCACAAGCATTGCAGAATTTCTCTTGTCCATGAACTGGGTTCGGATAAATCCATTGATTCTGCAAGCCAAATAAACATCTATCGTTCCTTCACATCTCTTAGGTTTTGCGTAAACTCCTATACGATCGTCAGTGGGTAAAGTCGTAATCTCTTCCAGGGTTTTTCCTTCAACAAGAGTGTGCTTACTTCTTGGCAGGTCCTGGGGCCTGTCGGTTATGGCCCATCTCATCACTTGCAAACCTTGAAATCATAATCGGGCAACTGATCATTATTCGAACATCCAGCTTCCTAGCATTTCTTAAATCCATCGAATTGTACTGTCTCTCTTCCTTCTATTGGTACCAAACTAAGACGTGATTACTCGACTCATCATGGAGTTGCAGTTGCTCGATATTTCCAACATCATGGCTCCTTTACATCCAATAGTACCTCATCCCTTCATACTCTTGGGATATCCCACATATCGAGACAAAACTCATTCTTATTTTTTTCCGAAATCCACTTTATGGAATATCATAATCCTTTCCAGAGGTCAAGGGTCCTCACAAGGTACTACCACCCTTAAAATGCTCCAATTCTTCCACAGACGATATTTCCAATATCCTCGAAAATGGCCAAAATCTTTCTTCATAGAGTAACTACTCATAAATTCCAAATCAGTACCAACGATGCTAACTTTATTGATTCTCAAATTATTACAATCTCCTATATTTCCATTACATGCCTCAACTCAACACCTCAATATAAAAGAATTGTTCCCACCACTACTACTATATTTCTTTTGTTGCAAACTCCACTATTTAGCACAAGTTTCCTTCTCCTTGGGACAATCTCTGGCAAAGTGCTCTGTTCATTACCGCAGAAACATGCTACTTCTGACAAGTCTTGAGGTTTCCTCATGATTACATAGCCTCCTTGGGTCCACGGCTTCCTTTTTGAGCAACCGCTAAGGTAGTGCCCTAACTCCTTGCACCTAAAACAGGTAATATGACTCAGGTCCTTCCTAGAATCCAATCTACTTCTCTTTCTGGACTTTTCCGTTCCAATCAGGGCTTCTATTTCCTGTGGGTCATCCTCTACTTCCTCTGTCGGGAGTTCTACTAGATCTCCATTCAGACAATTCTGCGAGATGTGTCCTCCTCCTCCACATGAATAGCATGACTTGGTGCAGGGTTTAATTGGGTCTGCTTTGGGTGTGTCCTCCGCCTCTTCCTTCATCACAAGTTCTTGTAAAATTTCCATGAGGGCTCCTTTCATTGCTTATTTCTTCTGTTGGATAGTTCGTTGTACCATGGGGTAAATGTGACACTGAGCAGGGTAGTGGGTAGTCCCTTCACATAAGAAACAAGTGATCTGCCTAGTTGGGCATTCTTTAGTTGGGTGACTTCCTTCACAATTAGGGCATTCATCCTTGTGTTCCTTATGGTTGTGTCATATTTTTCCACAAAGCTTGCATGCACAAGACTTCCTCATATCATTTCCATAAGGTTCCATCTTCTGGGACACAACCTGAGACTTTAGCAGAGTCAACTTAAATTCTTTCCAAGTGGTTACTCTTTGCCATCCATTGATGGTTTGGTACATCCTCCACCCAGTAGCGGGACCTCTTTCAAATCACTGAAGAGCATGTTGGGTCATATCCTTTTTGGCTATAGTGTTATTCTCCATATGATCCTCCAAGATCTGAATCCATTGGTCTATCTCCAATTGACTCATCGGTCCAGAAAATACAAGCTCATCTCCATTCATCATCTATTGGGTCCATGGGTTTGGGGTGAGATAAGAGAGATAGAGAGGGATGCACACAATACAAACAATAGTTTTGAAAAGATAGATTTTTTTGTGGCTGTTGGAAAAATATCAAACAAATGACAGCTCACAAACGTCCGATCTGACGTAGGTATATAACAGGGGTTTGGTCTTCTAAAGGTCAAAAAATCTTCAAAGTCACCAAACTCTACAAGTCTTGTTCATGTCTCCGATGGCTTCTTCCGATCGTGTTTGTACTTCTCAAGTTCTTTTGCCAGATCCTCTCTTTTGACAAAAAGTTTCTCGTGACGTCCTTTAATATTCCTGGAGTTGCGTTCCAAACTTCTGGGTTTCAACATCCTTGCATGAACCATGGTCCTACTGTCCTGCAGTTCCTGACGAATCTCCGGTATCTCGAGGTTTTGCTCCTCCAGCTTGGCTACTTTCATCTTCTGGGTCCTGAGTTCTTCACGAAATGCTTCCTTGTCTAATACAGCTTCCTGGAGCTCCATCTTAAAATTCTTGATGTACTACTCTAGATCCTGATGATACACCGGCTAAGGTCAAAACTTCATATTTTGCTGATAGGTGCTCCATTCACCCTTTTGTCATCCAATCCTTCCGAAGAAATGCATGCTTAACTCAGCACGATGATAAATAGCATAAGCGGGCGATAACATCATGGATAGCCATGTCTATGTCCATGTCTCTACCATGAGCTATCAGTCCATAGTTGATATCTCCTGCCTTAGTGTTTTCTTGACAAAACTTTGACTTTTAACGCTCCATGTTCCGGTCTTTCTCTGACACACCTTCATCTCGAGTATTGACAACTTCAATAGTCTAATAAGTTCCATAGGGGTAGCCTTCCTAGGTCATACTAATATGGAAATTCTTCAGAGCCTTCAAATTTTCCTTGTCTTCGGAGTCTTCAACCGTCGTAGTTTAATTATTATAATGCTCGGTAAAATCCTCTTCATTTCGAAGTGGTCGTTGTCCGATATCTTTTCCTTCTCGGAGTGGTCTCATCAGTCGAATCTTCACGTGGTCAAAAGGGAAAAGGGGGTATTGTCTAACTAAAAGGAATATTTGATAAAACTCAGAAAGGAAGAGAGGTAAAAGATCCTTTTGAAATAAGGTTCGAGAGAAAAATCTTTCCTATGGGCTTGCCAGTTTCTAGGGGTCACGTCCTACAGTCAACATGTGCTCTGATACCATCTTGTAGCGACCCAACCCGAAAGGATCAAGTCTCTGTGCTTAAGTGTCATCCCTGGATCGGTATGCTGACACACACAGTACTCGAGGATTTATAACAGAGGTAAATCACATGTATAAAGTAACGTAAATACTATTACTTCAATCCAAATAGCGGAAGTAACAACAAGGTTGTGGATACCCATCAACACCAACGGCAAAGTTGAGTGTGGAAATCGTAACCCTAATGTATAACTTACTCGTCGTAAGATAATCCTGCAACATGAGACGTTGCAGCCACAAAGGGTCAGTACATTGAATGTACTGGCAAGTTCACACCATAGAGCAAAGATGAATAATAGCTATCACTACATGCATATTTGGCTGGTGGAAAGCTCTAAGTTTATTTTTGCATAAAGCCAATTTTTCCCTACAGCAAAGGAACATATTTTATTTACTACAAAGTTTGTTGAAAACATTGATAATGGTAACCCCGTCTCAATCCTAATTAAAGTAATCATTAACCCAACTAGTTAATTAAATAAAGTGATGATATCAACATGATAATTCAAGAACCAGATACTAAAGATGTCCATAATCGGAGACACAGCTAATCTTGATTAGTTTTTACACTTTGCAGAGGTTTGCGCACTTTTCCCGACAAGACTCGATCTCCTCCGTTGGATTTCTCGCACTACAAGGAGTTTGAGAAATGGATGACCGAGACATAGTTTTTCAGAAGCATTAACTCTAACCCCGGGTAGACCGTACCAACCTACATCCCCTACATCTGCTAGCCTACCACTAGAAGAGGTCGTGCAACTTACTCCACTATGCTAGAGCCCATAATAGCTTGTGGCTGCACAAGGAAGTTTCTAGCATGAATAAATCTTATGATCCCTTTGAGCTTGGGTGGCATTCCATAGGATGATCACACGGTAACCCCGGGATCTCCTAGGACAACACTGGTATATCCCTAGGTGTCCGGGCAAGTCCACTGGTATATCCCCAGGGTGCCCCTACCAATCCACCCAGATGTGTATTAAAGTAGCCACCTTAAGTTAAGTCTTAGTTAACAATAAACTCTCACATCTTTCATGAATTCTCTCAAACCAATCCACGTCTATGAGCATAGCATAGCAGTATAAGCATAGCATAGTAGTAACTCCCAAGGTTTGAATGCAGGACAATAGGTTCCTACCTCATCAACTATTTCCCAATACCAACACATTATCAATCCTACTCCTGCAATGTTTGAGGGTTGAAACTAATGCATAAAAACTGAGTAATGAAGGGATATGATCAAAGTGTGAACTTGTCTTGTACTATTGATGAATATGATTCGCACTCATAACTTCTGATAGTTCTACTCGTCACACTCCGTTCAATCTATCGTGAGCAAGCAATTGCATACATAAGCACTCATGCGAAAGAATCGAAGAAAAGATCTCGGAAAACTTCGAAAACAAGCAATTAACTCTTGTAATAGAAAACAATTTCTGACAATACCAAAATTAGGTGGATTTGGCTTTATCGGAAAGTTTAGGTCAAGAGCTTCGATTTTCAAAAAGAATCAACACAATCGGAGTTACGAAACTCACGTTATGATCAAAAGAAGTTTGAATATGAATTAGAACAAATTTCGAAATTTGAAATTTTCATAAAGTTGATGTGATAGGTTCACTGGATAGGTGAAAACAAGACAAAACTATAGGCGCTGGTTTCATATAATTGGATGAACTAGTAAAAAGTTATGGCTATTTAAAAACTCAGGACCAAGCTGTTTTACGGAAGAAAAATAGCTACGTTTAAAAAAACTAGGTCTAATTTATGGGCCGCACGTACAGTTTTTTTAAATAGAAACAGAAGGAAACTGAATAACGAAAATAAATTAAAATTTTATATAGGCATAAAATATGTCATAATTTTCAGAAAAAGATTTTCTACAACATGAACATTTTTCTAGCTTCAAATAAAATCCACAAAAATTCAAATAAAGCAAAGAGTGCTACTGTTGCAATAAAACCTCATAAAAATCCTTTTAAAATACCAAAATAATTTCAAATTTATTTTTCTCCGATTTTCTACTGTATGGAATCATGTTACCCTATTTTCCATATATTTTATTTTTGGAGCAAAATAATTTGAATAAAGCCCAAGTAAATCCAAATTTAAAAATAATTCCAAAGGGACTTTAAATTTGAATCTTTTAAACTTCCAACTCATATTTCATATGTTTTGAAGAAGTCATTTTATCTTTTCTCATGAAAATCATTGAGTTTCTTAAAGTTTCTGAATTTGGAATATTTCCAAATGGAATTCAAATCTTTTAAGAACCTTTTTTCATTTATTTAAATGGAGGAAGTCATGTCATCTTCTCTCTAGGGTTTTTTGATGAAAAGAACTTGAATTCATGGAGATCAAAATGCAAAGTGAAAGTTTGGGAAAGTCCTTTTATTCCCTCTCATTTAACTTTCAAAAGTTTCAAATTTCACTAAATTGCACTCAAGCAACCACACCACAAATCAAACAATCAATCAAAACCTATAAGCCCCTATCTTTCTCTATGTCCGATTGAGGCTTTGAACCCATACGTATCGCGTGAGTTTTGACAATTATAAAAGACTAAAAGATGGTTGAGTATGTGGACTTGCTATATGAAAGATCTTACATTGACTCTTTCCGATATTATGATAAATTGAAATTGCTTCAATGATTGAGAACATAGTTTGTTGGTTTTCAATGAGGTTCTAATTCATACATTACCTTCTGAATGAATTGTTACTTTGACATAAGAAATTATACGACTTTATATGTTGATGTTCTAAAGATGACCATGATGCCCCCATGTCCATATTTTATTTTATTGACACCTCTATATCTAAACATGTGGACATGATTATCGATTTTGATTTTCGCTTGAGGACAAGCGAGGTCTCAGCTTGGGGGAGTTGATACGTCTGTTTTGCATCATGCTTTTATATTGATATTTATTGCATTATGGGCTGTTATTACATATTATGGTACAATACTTATGCCTTTTATCTCTTATTTTACAAGGTTTACATGAAGATGGAGAATGCTGGCAGCTGGAATTCTGAACTGGAAAAGGAGCAAATCTGAGAGACCTATTCTGCACAGCTCCAAAAGTCCTGAAAATTTATGGAGAATTATTCTGGAATATACATAAAATATTGGGAGAAGAAAGAACCAGAGGGGACCCACCAGGTAGCCACAATGGTGGGGGCGTGCCCCCTGCCTTGTGGGCCACCTGGCAGGCCTCCGGAGCCCATCTTCTGCTATATGAAGGGTGTTGACCTGGAAAAAATCAAGAGGGAGCTTTCGGGATGAAGCACCACCGTCTCGAGGCAAAACTTGGGCAGAACCAATCTAGGGCTTCGGTGGAGCTGTTCTGCCAGGGAAACTTCCCTCCCGGAGGGGGAAATCATCGACATCGTCATCACCAACGATCCTCTCATCGAGAGGGGGTCAATCTCCATCAACATCTTCACCAACACCATCTGCTCTAAAACCCTAGTTCATCTCTTGTATCCGATTTTTGTCTCAAAACCTCAGATTGGTACATGTGGGTTGCTAGTAGTTAATACGTCTCCAACGTATCTATAATTTATTATTGTTCCATGCTATTATATATTCTGTTTTGGATGTTTAATGGGATTATTTATACACTTTTATATTATTTTTGGGACTAACCTATTAACCGGAGGCTTAGCCCAAGTTGCTATTTTTTGCCTATTTTAGTGTTTCGCAGAAAAAGAATATCAAACGGAGTCCAAACGGAATGAAACCTTCGGGAGCGTGATTTTTGGAACAAACGTGATCTAGAGGACTTGGAGTGGATGTCAAGCAATCAACAAGGAGGCCACGAGGTAGGGGGCGCGCCTACCCCCTGGGTGCGCCCTCCACCCTCGTGGGCCCCTCGTGGCTCCACCGACCTACTTCTTCCTCCTATATATACCTACATACCCTGAAACCATTGGAGAGCACCACGAAAACCTAATTCCACCGCCGCAACCTTCTGTACCCGTGAGATCCCATCTTGGGGCCTTTCCGGCGCTCCGTCGGAGGGGGCATGGAGCACAGAGGGCTTCTACATCAACACCATAGCCTCTCCGATGACGTATGAGTAGTTTACCTTAGACCTTCGGGTCCATAGTTATTAGCTAGATAGCTTCTTCTCTCCCTTGGATCTCAGTACAAAGTTCTCCTCAATCTTCTTGGAGATCTATTCAATGCAACTCTTTTTGCGGTGTGTTTGTCGAGATCCGATGAATTGTGGGTTTATGATCAAGATTATCTATGAAGAATATTTGAATCTTGTCTGAATTCTTTTATGTATGATTGGTTATCTTTGGAAGTCTCTTCGAATTATTATTTTGGTTTGGCCTACTAGATTGATCTTTCTTGCAATGGAAGAAGTGCTTAGCTTTGGGTTCAATCTTGCGGTGCTCGATCCCAGTGATAGTAGGGGAAATGACACGTATTGTATTGCTGCCATCGAGGATAAAAAGATGGGGTTTATATCATATTGCATGATTTTAGCCCTCTACATCATGTCATCTTGCTTAAAGCATTACTCCATTCTTATGAACTTAATACTCTAGATGCACGCTAGATAGCGGTCGATGTGTGGAGTAATAGTAGTAGATGCAGGCAGGAGTCGGTCTACTTGTCACGGACGTGATGCCTATATACATGATCATACTTAGATATTCTCATAACTATGCTCAATTCTATCAATTGCTCGACAGTAATTTGTTCATCCACCGTAATACTTATGCTATCTTGAGAGAAGCCACTAATGAAACCTATGGCCCTCGGGTCTATTTTCCATCATACAAGTTTCCAATCTATTTTATTTTGCAATCTTTACTTTTAATTTATATCATACAAATACCAAAAATATTTATCTTATTATTATTATCTCTATCAGATCTCACTCTTGCAAGTGGCCATGAAGGGATTGACAACCCCTTTATCGCGTTGGTTGCGAGGTTCTTATTTGTTTGTGTAGGTACTAGGTGACTCGCGCATGGTCTCCTACTGGATTGATACCTTAGTTCTCAAAAACTGAGGGAAATACTTACGCTGCTTTGCTGCATCACCCTTTCCTCTTCAAGGGAAAACCAACGCATGCTCAAGAGGTAGCAATAGTGTTGACTACTCCTTGTAGTTGATGCTAGCTGGTTTATTTGGTGGAAGATCGTATGTTCAGATCCTTAATGATAATCAATACATGGGATAAGTCTTGTTATAAGTAATCATGTGAATTTGGTATCCGTTCAATATTTTTGATGAGATGTATGTTGTCTCTCCTCTAGTGGTGTTATGTGAACATCGACTACATGACACTTCACCATGATTTGGGCCTAGGGGAGGCATTGGGAAGTGATAAATAGATGATGGGTTGCTAGAGTGACAGAATCTTAAACCCTAGTTTATGCGTTGCTTCGTAAGGGGATGATTTGGATCCACATGTTTCATGCTATGGTTAGATTTATCTTAATTCTTCTTTCGTGGTTGTGGATGCTTGCGAGAGGGGTTAATCATAAGTGGGAAGCTTGTCCAAGTAAGGACAACACCCAAGCACCGGTCCGCGCACATATCAAATTATCAAGGTAACGAACGCGAATCATGTGAGCATGATGAAAACTAGCTTGACAATAATTCCCATGTGTCCTCGGGAGCACTTTGCTATATATAATAATTTGTCTAGGCTTGTCCTTTGCTATAAAAAGGATTGGGCCACCTTTCTGCACCTTTGTTACACTTGTTACTTGTTACCCGTTACGAATTATCCAAGTACCCATCACAACTTTTACCCTTCACATTACATTATTTGCCATTTGCCTCTCGTTTTCCTCTCCCCCACTTCACCCTTGCCGTTTTATTCGCCCTCTTTTTCGCTTGCTTCGTCGTTATGGCTAGTCCTTTATCCGCTCCTCAGTCTCCCGAGAATGAAGTTCTTAATTTTAAACAAAGGGAGGGAGAAAATCTAAAAGATGCTTGGTACAGAATTTGCAATGCGCAAAATAGATCTACTAGGAAGCAATCTACTTCCGTTCTTCTTTGCAATTTTTATGTAGGCATCACTCCTTGGAATAGATATATTATTGATACCATTACCGGAGGAAATTTCTTCGGTAGCCATACTTTTGATTCTTATAATGCTATGATAGATTTGTTTGGCCCACCACCTCTTTTGGTTAATGGAACTATTTTAACTTTGGAACATGTGATGCAACGGCTTGAAATTATTGAAAATAAAGTTGCCACCATAGAGTTAATTGAAAATTTGTATAGAAAGATCCATAACCAAATTGCCCAATACGGATCTAAGGTAGGAGTTGCTCTTAAATTTTTTAAATAAAAGGTACCTATGGTTAATGAAAAGATAGATCAAGATTCCATTAGAATTGATAAAATTGAGGATATTATTACCAACCTAGGGTCTGCCTTTTCTTCCGTGAAAAACACTCCTTCTAATTCTAAGATTGCCAAATTGATGTATGTTCCTAAAAATAAGGGAGAAACTTTTAGTAAGGGAAATGCGGACCTCAAATCCATAAGTGTTCACCCCAACTTTCTCACTACCCTCAAGGAACCTTTTGCTACAAATGATTTTCTCGATTTCGTGCCTAGGAGTTTGATAATTAATAAAAATAAAGAAACTCCTAGGATTTATAGGTGTCTTATTGAAGAATTTCCTACCAAAGATGGCAATACCTAGATCTATCCTTGCTTTTATGCCTAGCTAGGGGCGTTAAACGATAGTGCTTGTTGGGAGGCAACCCAATTTTATTTTTATTCCTTGCCTTTTGTTCCTGTTTAGTATTAGATAATTTATCTAGCCTCTGTTTTGGTTGTGTTTTTTGTGTTTAATTAGTGTTTGTGCCAAGTAGAACCATTGGGAAGACTTGGGGGAAGTCTTTTTGATCTTGCTGTAAAAAACAGAAACTTTAGCGCTCGCGAGAATTGCTGAATTTTTTTATTGGTGAGTTCTATTTAGTTAATTCTTTTTGAATATGATTAATAGATAAATTCCTCACGTCCAAAAATTTATTTTAGAATTTTTGGGGTTACATAAGTATGCGTTTGATACCGATTACTACAGACTGTGCTGTTTTTGACAGATTGTGTTTTTCGTGTGTTGTTTGCTTATTTTGATGAATCTATGGCTAGTAATGGAGTTTATAAACCATAGAAAAGTTGGAATACAGTAGGTTTAACACCAATATAAATAAATAATGAGTTAATTACATTACCTTGAAGTGGTGTTTTGTTTTCTTTCGCTAACGGAGCTCACGAGATTTTCCGTTAAGTTTTGTGTTGTGAAGTTTTCAAGTTTTGGGTAAAGATTTGATGGATTATGGAAAAAGGAGTGGCAAGAGCCTAATCTTGGGGATCCCAAAGGCACCCCAAGGTAAAATCCAAGGACAACAAAAAGCCTAAGCTTGGGGATGCCCCGGAAGGCATCCCCTCTTTTGTCTTCGTTCATGGGTAACTTTACTTGGAGCTATATTTTTATTCACCACATGATATGTGTTTTGCTTGGAGCGTCTTATATGATTTGAGTCTTTGCTTTTTAGTTTACCACAATAATCCTTGCTGTACACACCTTTTGAGAGAGAGACACATGAATTGAAATTTATTAGAATATTGTATGTGCTTCACTTATATCTTTTGAGTTGGATAATTTTTGCTCTAGTGCTTCGCTTATATCTTTTAGAGCACGGTGGTGGTTTTACTTTATAGAAATAATTGATCTCTCATGCTTCACTTATATTATTTTGAGAGTCCTTTAGAACAGCATGGTAATTTTCTTTTAGGCATAATAAAAACTTTCATATAAGTGCATTGGATACTATAAGAAGTTTGATACTTGATAATTGTTTTGAGATAGGGAGATGGTGATATTAGAGTCATGCTAGTTGAGTAGTTGTGAATTTGAGAAATACTTGTGTTGAAGTTTGTGATTCCCGTAGCATGCACGTATGGTGAACCGTTATGTGATGAAGTCGGAGCATGATTTATTTATTAATTGTCTTCCTTATGAGTGGCGGTCGGGGACGAGCGATGGTCTTTTCCTACCAATCTATCCCCCTAGGAGCATGTGCGTAGTACTTTGGTTTGATAACTAATAGATTTTTGCAATAAGTATGTGCACTCTCACCCTTCCACATTTGCACTTTTCGCCGGTATCATACACCCACCATATACCTTCCTCAAAACAGCCACCATACCTACCTATTATGGCATTTCCATAGCCATTCTGAGATATATTGCCATGCAACTTTCCACTGTTCCGTTTGTTATGAAACGCTTCATCATTGTCATATTTCCATGCATGATCATGTAGTTGACATCGTATTTGTGGCAAAGCCACCATTCATTTTTTCATACATGTCACTCTTGATTCATTGCATATCCCGGTACACCGCCAGAGGCATTCACATAGAGTCATATTTTGTTCTAAGTATTGAGTTGTAAGTAAAAAGAAGTGTGATGATCATCATTATTAGAGCATTGTCCCAGTGAGGAAAGGATGATGGAGACTATGATTCCCCCACAAGTCGGGATGAGACTCCGGACGAAAAAAAGAGGCCAAAAAAGAAGGCCCAAATAAAAAAATGAGAGAAAAAGAGAGAAGGGACAATGTTACTATCCTTTTTCCACACTTGTGCTTCAAAGTAGCACCATGGTCTTCATGATAGAGAGTCTCCTATGTTTTCACTTTCATAAACTAGTGGGAATTTTACATTATAGAACTTGGCTTGTATATTCCAATGATGGGCTTCCTCAAATTGCCCTAGGTCTTCGTGAGCAAGCAAGTTGGATGCACATCCACTTAGTTTCTTTTGTTGAGCTTTCATACACTTATAGCTCTAGTGCATCCGTTGCATGGCAATCCCTACTCACTCACATGGATATCTATTGATGGGCATCTCCATAGCCCGTTGATACGCCTAGTTGATGTGAGAGTATCTTCTCCTTTTTGTCTTCTCCACAACCACCATTCTATTCCACCTATAGTGCTATGTCCATGGCTCACGCTCATTTATTGCGTGAAAATTGAAAAAGTTTGAGAACATCAAAAGTATGAAACAATTGCTTGGCTTGTCATCGGGGTTATGCATGATTTAATATTTTGTGTGATCAAGATAGAGCATAGTTGTTGGTGTCAATACCGGCAGATCTCGGGTAGGGGGTCCTGAACTGTGTGTCTAAGGTCGATGGTAACAGGAGACAAGGGGCACGATGTTAACCCAGGTTCGGGCCCTCCCTATGGAGGTAATACCCTACGTCCTGCTTGATTGATATTGATGAATATGAGTATTACAAGAGTTGATCTACCTCGAGATCGTAATGGCTAAACCCTAGAGGTCTAGCTTGGATGGCTATGATAATGAGTCCCCTATCCGGACTAAGTCCTCCGGTTTATATAGACACTGGGAGGATCTTGGTTACACAAGGTCGGTTACGAAGAAGGGAATCTACATATCCGGTCGCCATGCTTGTCTTCCATGCCAAGGAGAGTCCCATCCGGACACGGGTGCAGTCTTCGGTCTTCGTATCTTCACAGCCCATCAGTCTGGCCCATGTCCAACAGGCGGACGCCCGAGGACCCCTTAGTCCAGGACTCCCTCAGTAGCCCCTGAACCTGGCTTCAATGACAAGGTATCCAGCGTGTAGTGCTTCCTTCGGCATTGCAAGGCGGGTTCCTCCTTCCAAACTCCAAAATAGTCTTCGGACGAATTGATCGTGTCCAGACCTGTAACACACACCACACACAACCGTAGAGAGAATATAATAATACACGAGTCCAATCCACTGACAACTTTTACAACATGACATCACGTCCATCCGGTCATAATTTCAAACCGTTTTTTTGCCTGCCGCTCCACGTTTCGAGACACGGTTGCCATTGGCACGTCTTTTCGAAGAAGAGATCATGTCCCCTTATTACGGGATTCTCATCAATACGGGCGTGGGTAACCCAACCGTGTCGTTTACACAACCCTCGAGAGCAGGTGAATTTAGAGGTGAGTGGGGTGGCGTTCAATATTCACTGCCCTTATAAGGATATAAGATTCCCCTTTCTTCTCCCCCGCCTTCTCTCTTCTTCTACCTTTCCGCTCTTGAGCTCCAGCGCCCAAGTTCTCATATGTTTCCTACTCGAGAAAGCAGTCCACACATGTCCGGATCAAGAGCTGGTGGCAAGTGGATGTCTTCTTCTGTCAAGAAGAAAGACATCAAGGAGCTTCGAGAGGCCGGATACCTAGCCAAGGAGATCATTCACCGCCTCCTGGCCGAAGGACAGATCATCCCTATCCCAGATCCCCATGAGAGGGTTGTATTTCTCACACACTTCATCCACGGGATGGGATTCCCACTCCACCCATTTGTCTGTGGACTGATGTTTTACTATGGGCTAGATTTCCATGATCTAGCCCCCAATTTTGTCCTCAACATCTCTGTATCCCGCCTCACTTCGGCCTATGGCTGAAGACGTTCAATGTAAAGCCGAAGGTGGTGGGAGGCCAACAAGAAGAGTGCGGAGGCGCCATGGTGGGCGAGGTGCCCAACGTGATATGGCCTGAAGGTTCCTTCATGGAGACGGTGAAGGGGTGGCAGTTGGGGTGGTTCTACATCATCTAGCCGCATGACACCAACTGGGCGGCGGCCCCTGAATTTCGATCCGGAACTCCCATGCGACTTACCTCCTGGCAAGAGATGGGCCTCGCCTGGGGCTCTTCGAGCGAGCTGACTGGGCTCCAGACATGCGTTCAGAACATGCTAACCAAGAGGATCAAACTTGTCAACATGATCCAGGTTATGCTCATTCGCCGGATCCTTCCATGCCAACGTCGGACTTGCTTTTTGTGGGAGTTCAATCCAGCCAAGCATCAGACGCTACGAGAGCTCTTTAGCACAACGCATGAAGATATCTGGAAAGTGCTCTTCAAGGCCAGCGAGACACCACCGCCCACGATCGAAAATCGCGGGCTTAGCTTAAAGCGCCAGGCCAATTCGGTAAGTTCTTTCATGTATTCAAGGGATAGCCTTTACTGGCATATTTTGGGAAGGAGTCTAAGCCTTCCTATCAATTTTCAAGCCTGGATCGACATAGCGGAGCGGATTAATTGTCCCGCTCCACTGCCCGAAGATGAGGAAACCCCACTCCTAACGAAGATGCTATTCCCGGTGCCTTATGATGTGCCGGAGAAGAAGGCCAAGAAGACGGCCAAAGGGAGCAGGAGCGGCCTTCGCCGCAAGGGTGCTTCGGACATGTCGTCCGAAGACGAGACTGACTCTTCGGTTGCTGAAGACGATGGGAAGGAGGAAGAAGAAAGCGGCTTCCCCCGGAGGGGGGAAAGAAGAAAAGAGAGGCCTCCATGAATCTGGAGGCGAAAGCGCCCAAGAGGTGGAAGGGCTCCCTTGCGGATAACTCCGCATGGGATGCCGAAAGCAGTCCGGAGCGAATGCCCCGGACCAAGCCTCGGGCTGCCTCGTAAGTACCAAAACCCTATGCACCTCCCAATACCTGGCCTTTCCAGTTTATAATATTAATGTGTTTAAACTATTCCATTACAGTCCGGCCTATGACGGCTCCCCACGATCCTTGACATAGGATTCGCTAGACTCAAAGGAGATGGCTAGCATGTCTCTGCCACCCGCTCATTATGCCTCACCCAAGGGTGATGACGGGGTGGCATCCCAAAGGATATTTCCAGACCAGGGGGAGATTCCAGAAATCATTAAGGCGCCGCAGGATGACTCCTCGGCTGCTGGACACATGGGGAAAAAAGCCCCCATGGGGACTGGTAGTGGGGGCCAAGTTCCCTTCGGCCCTCAGCCGGATACCATTCCAGAGACCTATACATCTCCGGAGTCCAGTGAATGGCCTTCCCCGAAAGGAGGAGGCATGTCTGTTCCACCAATGACCTCTGTCCAACCAGAGGCATCGGACAATCTGCTGGAGGCGCTGCGAGGTGCCGCCATTGTGGATGAGCACTGTGTCCTTATGGGTATGGTGATCGAAAAGGTTCAGTCCGCCAAAAGCGGACAGACTGAGGCCTGCACTAGCCTTTTAACAAGCTCTGAGGTAACAATTATAGAAAAATATCATGATGTGGACAGTAGCCCCTGATGCTCCGTTCGGTGTCCGGAAAGGAAAAGCCGAACAGGGGATCAAAATAATTTTCATAGGAGTCTAACATAATATGTCTATGTGAATAAGCAGGCGTCGCTGCTGGCTGCTGCCGCTCACACTGCGGAGGTCTCCGGACTGAAGCATGACTTGGAGCGTACCGAGAAAGAGCTCAGCCTCGTGAAGAAGCAGCTGGAGGACAGCAAAGGTATGCAGTAACCTGCGTGTATGTTTAGGAAGGATGAATGGTTTGTGCTGACTCGGGTGCCATGAAATTTATTAGGGGCCACGACCGAGGTGGCGGCCCTCAAGAAGGCATTAAAGAAAGCCAAGGACAAAGCGGCCAAGGAACGCACCACGCGCGAGAATCACGAGGCCCGGGTTGGCGAGGTTCAGCAAGAGCTCCAGGACGCCGTCAAGAAGTGTGAGTCCTTGGAGCGTGATTCCAAGACGCAAGCGTCCGAACTTGCAAAGGCCCTCCAGAGCGCGCAGGAGGCTCGAGCCGAAGCCCAGAGCACCCTTCAGGAAATCCAGGCGGCCCAGAAGATCGCGGCGGGTAAGGCTTTTGTTATGCAAAGCAAGTCTGTTAAGGAAATGTTCCTATTACTTACCCGAATTTGGAGTTCTCCAGAGGCATTTACGGATTTGCCGCGTAGCATATCAGATGATGCCGTGTTCTATCGGGCCGAAGAAGGGAGTTCTACGGAGAAGCTATTCTGGTCTCAATATCTTGGACCAGAACATCTGTTGTCCATCAGCGACCAGCTGAAATAGCTGGTCGAGCTGCACAAGGCGGCCGAGCTGGCCATGAAGGAGCTTATAGTCCGACTGTGGCCTGCCGCGCCGATGCCCAGCAGCTACTTCGGACTTGTGAAGCGTCTTGTTGATGCCTGCCCATGTCTTGAGGTGATAAAGTGGTCGGACTGTATCGAAGGTGCATGGATGGCCTTTGCCCGCGTCAAGACGCATTGGGCAAAGATGGATGCCAAGAAGTTAATGACCGAGGGGCCACCTGAGGGCAAAGAGCACCACCGACCTGAGTTATAATTTGATGGTGTCCTGGAGGGATCCCGCATTGTTGCGGATCACTGTGCGAAAGACACTATCTTTGAATGAATGTATGCGAGTTCCCTCTGCCTTGTATGATAAAACAAAGTGTTTATGCAATATAATGCTTTGTTATGTTTTTAATTTTTTTACTTCCTGTGCGGCCGTGTTGTATGAAATCTGAGGGTCAACCAGTCATCGGCTTCTGCCCCCATGTAGGTACTACGGGGGTGTTCGGGATGGAATCTAAACAATCTTGATCCAATTAGATGGTCCTTGAAGGAGTTGTTTAGCGCAACGAACCAGACAACAAACCATGCGGCTGTAACGCCCTCACTTAGCCATAGGAGTGCGACAATAAAAACATGGGCGCAGCCCCTAGTATCTGAACTAGAGTGCTATAAGAGTTTGATCGGGAAGTACCAATCCTTCGCGTGATGCGGAAGAAATCTCCAATGATTTGCAACCTCCGAACAGCTGATCGGCTCTCGCCGCATCATCACAGTCAGTTTTTGGCTTTCTCTACTGAGGTGCTCCTTTGGATAAACCAAGGCACAAGCGCAGTAGTTCTCCCTTTACTACCCTTAGCCGATGTAGCAGAACGTAAGGTAGCAAGCACAGGAGCCGGGCAACCCAACTATTGACCAAAGACATGATTCAGAGCCAATGCATATAATGCTAAATTCAAGGTGCCGAACTATACTTATAAAAAGTGTTCAGACTTTTGCTGCCGTAATGTGGGGTGCTATGAAGCCCCTGGCAAGCATCGAGCGTACCAAAGTGTACGGGTGCTACCTGATAGGATTACCCACAGGGGAGCTGAAAAGAGAAAAAAAGAAAGAAAACATAAAAGGTACAAAAAAGTTGGAGTCCTACAGCTCTAGCCACAAACTGTTCTCATTGTAATTTAATTAGTACGTCAAGGTGCATTGACACATGTAGTGCGATAAGCAACAGGCTATTTGACATGCCGAAACCAAGGGAGAGCTGCATGTGGGTCCTGGAAAATAGGTAAAGTTATCATTAATGGAATCACCTAAAAAGTCCCCCATATGTCTGTGTTTCTCGCCGTCCTGGTGGGTTTATCTTTCAAGAGGACTGATGACTAGGCCATCTGATGGTGCCTGTGAGATTGAGACCTGAAAAGGAAACAAGTAAAAATGAAACTATATGTCTATTCGACGTCGGTTAAGCCATACTACGGACTACAAGCTAGCTATGCCTCCCTCAATGCCCATGGGATTTTGAGCGTGTAGTTATGTACGCGCGGCGCAAATGCCACCACTTGATCGAAACTGCGACGGAGGCCGAATTGCTAGTCGAGCTCCTGACGAGCCGAGCTCTCCTGCTGCAGAGTAGTTCAGACCCTCTTAACGGTGTCTGTGGGCTCGGCAGCCGAGTTAAGGTTCTGCTTGAGAAGGCCGCTCTGTACTTCTGCTGCTAAGGCAGCTGTGTGCTCTTCTGTACAGAGGGAGCATTCCGTATTTCCGTTGACTGTTATGGCGCCGCGTGGACCGGGCATCTTGAGCTTGAGATAAGCATAGTGTGGTACTGCGTTGAATCGAGTGAACGTAGTTCGTCCGAGCAGTGCGTGATAGCCGCTGCGAAATGGGATGATATCGAAGATTAACTCCTCGCTTCAGAAGTTGTCCGGAGATCCGAAGACAACCTCGAGTGTGATTGAGCCCGTATAGCGGGCCTCTATGCCTGGTATGACTCCTTTAAAGGTAGTCCGTGTAGGCTTGATCCTTGATGGGTTAGTGCCCATTTTTTGCGTTGTATCCTGATAGAGTAGATTAAGGCTGCTACCTCCGTCCATAAGGACGCGAGTCAGGTGGAACCCATCAATTATTGGGTCTAAGACTAGTGCGGCTGAGCCACCGTGCCGGATACTAGTCGGATGATCCCTGCGATCAAAAGTGATCGGGCATGAAGACCATGGATTAAATTTTGGGGCGACTAGCTCTATCGCGTAGATGTCCCTGAGTGTGCGCTTGCGCTCCCTCTTGGGGATGTGTGTAGCATATATCATGTTCACCGCTTTGACCTAAGGGGGAAACTTCTTCTGTCGCCCTATGTTCGGTTGCTGGGGCTCTTCGTCATCGTCCTCGCTTTGCGATCCCTTTTCCCTATTCTCGATATTTAATTTGCCAGCTGTTTAAAAACCCAGCAATCTCTATTTTTATGATTGGGTGGCTTGTCCGGGGTGCCATGAATCTGGCATAGGCGATCGAGTATGCGGTCTAAGCTGGATGGGCCTGAATTGTTCTTTTGGAACGACTTCTTCCACTGACCGGACTTAGGGCCCCCGAATCCGGCATTGACTGTCATGTCCTCGGTGTTATGACTGTTGTTTCGACACTTGTATCTGTTGCGTCGAGACTTGTCTTTGCTAGTTTTAGCTTCTTGGGTGCCGGCATCGCTTGCATTGTTTTTGCTACTGGCCAACCAACTGTCCTCGCCCGCACAAAAGCGGGTCATGAGTGCCGTGAGGGCTGCCATGGATTTTGGCTTTTCTTGGCCGAGGTGGCGAGCGAGCCATTCGTCGCGGATACTGTGTTTGAAGGCTGCTAGGGCTTCGGCATCTGGACAATCGACGATTTGGTTCTTTTTAGTTAAGAACCTAGTCCAGAATTTCCTGGCGGACTCTCCGGGCTGTTGAACTATATGCCTTAAGTCATCAGCGTCCGGAGGTCGAACGTATGTACCTTGGAAATTATCGAGGAAGGCCTCTTCCAAGTCCTCCCAACTGCCAATAGAATTTGCAGGCAGACTGTTGAGCCAGTGCAGAGCTGCCCTTTGTGTTTTAAAGGGAGGTATTTGATGGCGTGGAGGTCATCACCGTGGGCCATAGGAATGTGGAGAATGAAGTCTTCGATCCACACCGTAGGGTCCGTGGTTCCATCGTATGATTCTATATTCACAGGTTTGAACCCTTTTGGGAATTCATGATCCAGGACCTCATTAGTGAAGCAATGAGGATGTGCGGCGCCTCTATATCGGTCCGTATCGCGACGTGGCTCGGATGGAGTCTGTCTACGGTTTTCGGCCCACGCGTGACTAAGTTTGTCACATCCGAATAGGTGGCCGTCGTCGCGTGTCCAGGCACACCCTCTCGATCCGTAGATTGATCTAGTGTGTCCTGGTTTATTGTTCAAGGTTTGCCGGAGGTCATATGTATGTGCATGGGCTAATTTACCTCTGCCTGTGCGCTGAGGCGGGGCTGGCTGGTGTTCGGCGTGAGTTGCCGCATTGTACGATGGAGGTATGTAGTTCGGCGCCTCCTCATCAAACTGAGGTAGCAGTTGGCGCTTTGGGTAGCTTTTGGTTGGGCGCTTGAGGCCATACTCTTCGGCTGCTAGGACATCGGTCCATTTATCATTTAGCAGATCTTGGTCAGCTTGAAGCTGCTACTGCTTCTTTTTCACGCTCCGTGCAGTGGCAATGAGCTGGCGCTTAAAGCGCTCTTGCTCAAGAGGTTCCTCGGGCATGATGAAATCCTCAGTGCCGAGGCTCACCTCGTCCTCGAAGAGCGGAAGGTAATTATCGTTCTCCAAATCTTCGTGCGTGGCCTGTTTACCGGGGCTAACCTGCCCGCCTTCCTGTTCGTCTTGTTCATTAGCTGTATCGACGGGGTCTTCGTTGTCTTCGGCACCTTCTGGAGTGTTTTCTTCTCTTGTCCCCGTACTGCTGTCTTCGCTGCGGCATGACTTAGAGCGGCGCCGCTGACGCCGGCGCTTGGACTATATTTCAGAAGGTTTATCCTCAGCTGGATCTTCCTTGTCCTCGCTGTTGTTCTCCTTTGGTGCATCCACCATGTATACATCATACGAGGAAGTGGCCGTCCAGCGTCTGGTGAACGACGGGTTCTGGACCTCTTCTTCTCTGGCATCATCGTCCATACCGTTGATGTCCTCGAAGTCGTAGTCAAGTTCGTCTGTCAAATCCTCGACCGTGGCTATTGTTGAGGCATATATCTCTCGAGGTATTTTTGGTGATTGATGACAACATGTTTGCGGACTAATCATGTGCTTTGAGTAGTTCACAGATTCATCCGTGGCACGAGATGTTTTCTTCCCTTTGGAGTGTCATTCAAGACAGTGTAGCTCTTTCGTTTCTCTTTTGGTGGACTAGTTGCATAGAGGGCACCGTACTATCAAGAGGGGGTCTGCTGGGGTATTGCATGGGTGGAATCAACACGTACACGATAGCTTCTCACCCTCCAAGCTCTTCCACTTCTCTTTTCTATGTCCTGTCTGGGTTCCAGCGGTAGTACCGCACGACCCAGCGGTAGTACCATTGAGGAGTCACAAGCGGCAGTACCGCTCCAAAGCGGTAGCACCACGCGTGACTCCACAACAGTACTACCGCTGGCCTGCCTGGCACCACCGCCTCGTCCTCAGCCTCGATGGAGAGATCTTCTCTCTCTCTTCTGTGTCCCAGCGGTAGTACCGCACTACCAGCGGTAGTACCGCCGAAGGGTCACAAGCGGCAGTACCGCTCCGCAGCGGTAGTACCGCCCGTGACCCCGCTGCTGTAATACTGCTGGGCTGTCTGGCTCCTACCGCCTCGACTCGAGGGCTCTTTTTCTTGTGTCGGGTTTTGCGGCACTAGTTGCAGTAGTAGAGGCGGTAGTACCGTTTCGTAGCGGTAGTACCGCCCTTACCACCGCGGTAGTACCGCGCTGGGTCCAGATCCCTGCTGCTCTTCTCTGCGCAGCAGTACCGCTCGCTGGAGCGGCAGTACCGCCGGCTCAGCGGTAGTACCGCCCCCTTTTGCGGTACTACCGCCCTGTGCGAGGCTGGTTGGTGGGGCAACGGTTGGATTGTTGCCCCCACCATAAAAGGGGGTCCCCATCTTCTCCTTTGACGTACCTCTTCCCCCTTAAGCTCCATTAAATGCTCCAAGCTACATTTTTGCCCGATCTATCTCTCTAGCCAATCAGACTTGTTGATTTGCTCGGGAGTGGTTGAGAAGGCCCCGATCTACACTTCCACCAAGGGATTTTCGATTCCCCCACTCATCCCTAGCGGATCTTGTTACTCTTGGGTGTTTGAGAACCCTAGACGGTTGAGGTCACCATAGAGCCATAGTCCATTGTGGTGAAGCTTCGTGGTTTTGTTGGGAGCCTCCGATTAAGTTGTGGAGATTGCCCCAACCTTGTTTGTAAAGGTTCGGTTGCCGCCTTCAAGGGCACCAATAGTGGAATCACGGCATCTCGCATTGTGTGAGGGCGTGAGGAGAATACGGTGGCCCTAGTGGCTTCTTGGGGAGCATTGTGCCTCCACACCGCTCTAACAGTGACGTACTTCCCCTCAAAAGGAAAGAACTTTGGTAACACATCCTCGTCTTCACCGGATCCACTCTTGGTTATCTCTTACCTTTACTTGTGCAAGCTCTTTAGTGTTACTTCTCTTGCTTGCTTGTATGCTTGTTGTTATTGCATCATATAGGTTGCTCACCTAGTTGCACATCTAGAAAACCTACTTTGATGCAAAGTTTAATTTGGTAAAGAAAAGTTAAAAATTGGTAGTTGCCTATTCACCCCCCCCCCCTCTAGTCAACCATATCGATCCTTTCAATTGGTATCTGAGCCTCGTCTCTTTATTAAGGACTTTACCGTCCAAAGAGTATGGTTGATACCGTAGGTGGTGTGGAGGAACACTCCAGTGTGAATCCGACCTCGTCTACGAGCGATGGGGGAACCTCGGTCTCTCGTGAGGAGTTCAATGTGGCCTTGGAGATATTGAAAACGTCCATGACGACCGAGGTTGAAAGCATGTTTACTAAATTTCTTGAGGGGCTTAAACTATCCACCGCACCGTTGAAAGTGGGTGACTCCACCGACAAGGTGACGGATGCTATCCCCGACAAGGGGGAAGCTAGTAGTGAAAAGGCTCCTTCTTCTAGTGGTAAAAATGGCACCGACATCTTTGCTCATGTGGAACCACCACTTGTTTATGGTGGACCGGTTCCTTCTACTCATTTGAATCATGCCGGTCCTCCCCCTAAGATTGTGAAAAATGAGGACTTTGATTCTTGGGTATTTACCGTTTTAAACGTCATTTAAATCATGTGAACACTAACCTTTGGAGAATCATTGAAGAAGGTTTCTATCCGCATGATCCAAGCAACTTCACTCCTTGAGAAGCCGCGGATAATCAATTCAATGAGAATGCTGTCTTCATCATTCAAGATGCAATCCCACCCGAAGACCTACCTCATCTTCGGCCCTTCGCCTTGGCCAAAGATGCATGGATTTGTGTTGTCTCCCTCTACCGAAGAAGCGCAAGCATTCAACGCTCCAACTATGAAGTGGTGCAAGATGAGGCCGATGAGTTTGCAATGAAAGAAGATGAAGAACCTCGTGAGCTTTATCGGAGGGTAACCAAACTCGCGGTCTCACTCCGAGATCACAGGAGCAAGGACACGGATGAAATTGGATCAAGCGCAAATTCCTCAAGGCAATGATGCCCTACCACAAGGCCATGTCCTCCGTCATTCGTCAAAGACCGGACTTCCACACTTTGACCTCAAGCGAAGTGTTGGATGAGTTTGTGGCCATGAACATTTTGGACAAGACCACCGACAATGCGGTGCTTCATTCTCAAAGGGCAAAGAAGCCCAACCTTGCATTGAAGGCCAAGCTCTCCGTTGAAGAAGAAGAAGAGGAAGAAGAGGAGAGCAACCCCGAGGATACGAAGTATGCATATCATGAACACATGGCACTCGCTTCAAGGCAATTTTGGAGCAAGAAAAACTCGAGGCCAAACTTTAACAAGAACAACTCAAGTGGCACGAAGAGCAAGCAACGTGTAAGAACTTGCTACAATTGTGGCAACGTGAGTCATTTTGTTGTGGAGTGCCCGTATGAGAAGAGGGGAGACAATGGTGGCAAGCTCATCCGAAAGGACAAGGCCAAGTCATTCCCCAACAAGAGTAACTTCACCAAGAAGACTCCTCCCAAGGCATTGGTGGTACAAGAAGAGTACAATGAGGATGACGACGATGATGAAGGTGATGAGTCAGTTGCCATGGCCTCCGTTGCCATTGCAACGACTCCACGGGTGTCCCTCTTCGACTCACCCAATGAGAGCATCACTGCCAAATGCCTCATGGCTAAAGCCACCAACAAGGTAACCCCCAACATCAAAACTACCATCATTAATCATCCTTCTCTCCGACAGATAGCATTAATGAACTTGAGGGAGCGAATGTGGAGACTAATGAGTTTGAGACCTTTATGGGCAAACTTAAGGGAAAATCCAAGAAGCACTTTGTTGCTCTCTTGGAACAAGTTGGTGAAGCCAATGACATGATCGATGATCACGAAGACACCATCACTAAGATGGAAGAGCATAGTCGTGACTATGCCGATGAGATTTTGGATCTTTCCAATGCTCTTGAGGAAGAGCGTGGTCTTCGTTTGGCTCTTGAGGAGTCACACAACGTTGATCATGCTAAGTTAAAGAAAGATTATGATCATGTCCTCATTGTTTCTCATGTGCTAAACTCCGAGAAGGCCAAACTTGAGGTTGATCTTGCTAGACTCAAAGAGGAGTTTGATCTACTTGACAAGGCTCACAAGGTCTTGAAGGGTGCTCATGCTAGCCTCAAAGAGTCTCATGATCAACTTCAAGTAAAGCTAACCAAGGAGAAAGCCACTTTTCCTCGTATGATGTTAATTGATAATGCAAATGCTACTAACCCGTGTTGTGAGCATGTGCATCTTGTTGAGGAGAACGCTAAACTAAAGGGGCAACTTGAGAGAGGTCTTGCGACTTGCATACAAGGCAAGAAGAACCTCAACGACCTCTTGATCAACCAAAAGGGAGTTGTGGCCAAGGAAGGGGTTGGGTACGTGCCCGACTCCAAGAACAAGAAGAAGAATGACAAGACTAAACGACCTCCTCCTCTCATGCAAACCTTTGTGAAGGAGGGAGAGAGTGCCTCCGAGGAGAATAAGAAGAACAATGAGAAGGGTGGCATTGTCAAAAAGGGCAATGCCACTCCTCGCATCAAAGCCGGCGACATTAATCCTTCATATGTGTTATGACGTGCTAGTGATGGGCATGTCTATGCCAAATTCATTGGCTCTCCTCATGAATACATTGAATGGTCTATTTGGGTTCCAAAGACCCTTGTTACTAACATCAAAGGACCCATTACAAAATGGGTACCTAAAACCAAGCATTAATCTCTTGTAGGTGTTTGCTTCCGGTGGGGTATCATGGTTGCTCGATAGCGGAGCTACAAATCATATGACCGGAAGCAAGGACTTGGTGGTGGATGTGCACAAGATTTCATCTATGCCCACCAATGTCGAGCGGGGTGACGCCTCATCCTCTAAGGTATTGGGACTTGGCAAGGTGGTCATCTCTCATGATCTCACGATCGAGAAGGTCATGCTTGTTGAGTCCCTTGCATACAATTTACTTTCCGTTCGTCAACTTGCTATCATGGGCTTTGCCACTTTCTTTGATGTCGATACCGTGGCCCTCTTGTGGATCAATACTCTTAAAGTAGCCTTTGTTGGGCATGTCGAAAACGGTCTATATGTGATTAACTTTTCGGAGCGACCCACTAAGACCGCGACATGCCTAATGGCTAAAGTTGATGTGGGATGGCTTTGGCATCGCCATCTAGGCCATGTCAATATGAGATCTTTGCAAAGTCTTCTCAAGGGGGACCATGTCCGTGGACTAACGAATGTTAGTTTTGCTAAAGATCATGCTTGCATCGAAGGAAAGCTACATGAGAAGGCTCACCCTCCCACGACTATCATTTATTCAAAGAGGCCTTTGGAGCTCCTTCACATGGATCTCTTTGGGCCTCCATCCTTTGATAGTCTTGGAGGTAGGAAGTATTGCTTGGTGATTGTGGATGACTACTCAAGATACACGTGGGTGTATTTCTTTGAGAGGAAGAGCGAGACCCAACAAACCGTCATTGACTTTGCAAATGAAGCACAACGTCAACACAATGCAAAGATATTGACAATAAGAAGTGACAACGGCACCGAGTTCAAGAACTACACCTTGGATGAGTTTCTTAGTGATGAGGGGATCAAGCATCAATATTCCGCACCTTACACCCCTTAACAAAACGGTGTTGTGGAGAGGAAGAACCGGACGTTGATGGATGCGGCAAGGACCATGATGGCGGAGTTCAAGTCTCCGTACAACTTTTGGGTCGAAGCCATCAACACCGCGTGTCATGCATCCAATCGGCTCTACCTCCGCAAGGGCTTGAACAAGACTCCATATGAGATACTCACCGGTAACAAGCCCAACCTCAAGTACTTCCGGGTATTCGGGTGTAAGTGTTTCATTCTCAAGAAAGGTGTTCGGTTGTCTAAATTTGAGGCTAGAGTTTATGAGGGCATATTTGTTGGTTATGCTACAAACTCTCATGCTTACCGTGTCCTCAATAAATCCACGGGACTTATTGAGGAGACGTGTAACGTGGAGTTTGATGAGAATAACGGCTCCCAAGTGGAGAAAAGTGGCACTTGTGATGTAGGTGATGAAATTACTCCCCAAGCCATAAGAAGAATGGGTGTTGGCTTTATCCTACCCATTGAGGAACCCCTTGTGTCCGAAGGAGAAGGACAAAGCTCCACTCAAGTGGAGCCATCACCAACCCAAGGCCCACACGCTTCCAAAGAACAACATGAAGGCCCTCATCCTCAAGAACATGACCAAGGGCAAGATCACGCTCAAGACGGTGTTGACACATCAAGTGATGCCCAAGGTCAAGTTCTCTCCTCCGAGCAAGTTCAAGAACAAGACAAAGCCCAAGACGACGCTCAAGATGATCAAGTGACCACTCCTCGTCTCACCCCCGAGGAGGAATTAGAGCGTCGTGCCACCAAGGTTGCTTCCAAGCTCTCCACCAAGGATCCTCTCATGATGAATGTGCTTGGAAGCTTAAGAAAGGGGGTAAGCACTTGTATACAATTATCAAATTATTGTGAACATCACGTGTTTGTCTTTTGTGTGGAACCCCACAAGGTCTATGGGGCGCTAGAAGATCCGGATTGGCTCAATGCCATGCATGAAGAACTCAACAAATTCGAGCGCAACAAAGTGTGGAGATTGGTGCCAAGACCAGCGGGGAATCACAATGTCATTGGAACCAAGTGGATATTTAAGAAGAAGCAAGATGCCCATGGGATTATCATTCGCAACAAGGCTCGTTTGGTATCACAAGGCTACTCCCAAGTCGAGGGTATCGACTACGGTGAAACCTTTGCTCCCGTTGCTCGTCTTGACTCTATTTGCATGTTGATTGCTTATGCTTCTCATCATAACTTTAAGTTACAACAAATGGATGTGAAGAGTGATTTTCTTAATGGTACAATTAATGAATTGGTTTATGTCAAGCAACCCCCCGGGTTCGAGGATCCCTACTTTCCCGATCATGTGTATCAACTCGATAAGGCACTCTATGGCCTTAAACAAGCCCCACGTGCATGGTATGACCACCTTACCGAGTTGTTACAAGACCGTGGTTTTGAAGTTGGGCTAATCGACCCCACTCTTTTTACTAAGAAGGTCAAAGGGGAGTTGTTTGTGTGCCAATTATATGTTGATGATATCATCTTTGGTTCCCCTAACAAAGCTTTCAATGAGGAATTTGCCACTCTCATGACCTCAAAGTTCGAGATGTCTTCCATGGGAGAGTTGAAGTTCTTTCTAGGGTTCAAAGTGAAGCAAAGAAGAGAAGGAACCTTCATCAATCAAGCCAAATACACTCAAGACATGCTCAAAAGATTCAAGCTAAGTGATGTCAAGTCGGCTTCCACTCCAATGCCCACCAAGTGCCAACTTGACATAGATCCCAATGGTAAAGCGGTGGATCAAAAGGTATATCGCTCCATGATTGGATCCTTGCTTTACCTTTGTGCATCTAGACCGGATATCATGTTGAGTGTGGGAATTTGTGCACGGTTTCAAGCCGCACCTAAGGAAAGTCACTATGTGGTGGTCAAACGAATCTTTCGATTTTTGGCTCATACCCAAAACTTTGGCTTATGGTACCCAAGAGGATCAAACTTCAAGCTTGTAGGGTACTCGGATTCCGATTGGGCGGGAGACAAAGTGGATAGGAAGTCCACTTCCGGAGGGTGCCAATTCCTTGGTTGCTCTTTGGTAAGTTGGTCTTCCAAAAAGAAAAGTTGTGTGTCTCTCTCATCCACCGAGGCGGAGTATGTAGCAGCCGGTAGTTTGTTGTGCACAACTCCTATGGATGAGGTAAACTTTAAAGGATTACGGTGTCACTTGTGACAAAGTGCCTCTTTGGTATGACAATGAAAGTGCCATCAAGATCTCTCTCAACCCGGTGCAACACTTCAAGACGAAGCATATTGAGATTCGGTATCACTTCATCCGGGATGACATTAGGCGAGGAGAGATCGAGCTCAACTATGTCAACACTCATGACAACCTTGCAGATATTTTCACGAAGCCCTTGGATGAAGCAAGATTTCGCGAGTTAAGGCATGAGCTAAATATCATTGATTCGAGCAATGTGGCTTGAACCCTTGCACACCCCACCACGCTCAATTTTTTGTCTAGTTTAGGTGTAGGTATGGACATAGGGGGAGTGTTGTTCTCTAAATGAACTTTTCCTCCGCCCATTATGCATAAATTGATCAAGTCTTTCACTTTAGCCATTGTTGATGGTACTTGTGTTTCAAAGACGAGTTTTGGTCATGGGCCCAAGGTTAAAATCTTCACGGCGTCATACCTCTTGACTCAAACATAGGTGGCCTCGGCCACCACCCTCTCTTGAAGAGGTGTGTCTTGGCCGTTTGCTGGTGTGCTCTCTCTCCTTGCCTTTTTGTTTTCTTTTTTTAGCTAGGCCTTGTTGTTTGGTTGCCGTGGTGTGCTGGGCGGTACTACCGCTGCTCGCACGTGGTACTACCGCTTATAAGCGGTACTACCGCCCCCCAGCGCGGTACTACCGCTGAGGGACGGGACCAGGGGGTTATATCGGGGCAGGGGGAGGTTTCTTCTCCCCCATACCAATTCACTTTGCCCCCTCGTTCCTCTTCAACTCTCTCCAGCCTCGCCACGCCGCGGGAGGGCTCCGGCGGATCTTTGTCTCCGGAGCATCCCTCTCTGCTTCCTTCGGTGGAGTCGATCCCCACCTCGTTCTCTTGCCATGGATGCCGGTATTGCCCCCGTTCCTTCTCTCCCTTTGTCTTGTTTTCAGATCTTGCTTCTTAGGGGGAATGGTGGTTGCATCTCTATATTTTTGGTTAAATCTTGGCTTGAGTAGGTTGGAGAAGGCAACTAGACTTTCTGAATTAGAGTTTGGTAGGAATATTTTTGAATTTGGCAGGCCGGTAGTGCCAGATCTGACCACGGTAGTAGGAATCCGCTGTTTATCCACCTCGAGCAGTACAACAGATCTCGTTGGAGCGGTACTACCGCTTGACCTGGAGCGGTACTACCGCTTGGGCGGTACTACTGTGGGCATGTCACGGTACTACCGCTGCCTGCCAAATTCCATCATATTCCTGCCTTACCTTGATCCTTTTTGCTGTGTTTGTTGGCTTATGCTCATTCTTTCTGGTTGTTTTGCGTGTTATTGTGTTTGCCTCCAGGTGATGAACATCATGAGCATCAAGCTCGCCGTATCAACCCCGGGCATGCAACATCAACATGCTGCCGCACCTCTAAGCCAGCCGGTGGTTCCTCCAGCACCCAACCGCCACCAGCAGGTGCATCCGCAAGTGTTCCTCCACCTCCTCAGCAGTCGAAGAGATCCGCCACCAAGCCAAAAGGGGAGACTGTGACTGAGATGACTGCCAAGGAGTTTTGGGAAAGGCGTCGCCGCAATCCCTATGAGGTGGACCAAGAACCCACCTTGGTCAACCGCCCATTCTGGAACCGATTTCAGTTTGCCATCTATTTTGATGTGATCAAGGCCAAGAAGAATCTCTTTGTTGATGTTCGCTCCATTGACACTGATGCTATGGAGAAGGACCCTGAGTACTTTGGCGAAGCCCTTAAGATGTGCATTTGGCTGAACATTCTCAGGATCATGCAGTTCAACAAGGATTTCGATGCAGATTTGGTGGCTCAATTCTTTGCTACCGTTCATCTTGGAACGGATGCCGACAGGACTCTGACTTGGATGACCAATGGTAAGTTGATTTCCGTCAAGTGGAAGGCCTTCATGGAGTTACTTGATGTGGAGGATCGTGGGCTTGAGACTTCAGTCGGTTTCCGCCCTCACCGCAATGCTACGTCTACTCACAAGAAAGCCCTTTGGCCCTACTACACTGTGTAAGTTCACCCAGTGACTAAGAAGAAAACCTATGAGCTGTCTCCGTATATGGACATTCTTCATCGTATCTTCCATGAGACTCTCTTCCCTTGCATCGGGAATCTGGATATGGTCCACTCTTATCTCGTGGACATGCTTCTTTTCTGGAGAGAGCCTGGATATTTCTCATGTCATGTGGTCTGAACTTCTCTCTGCCGTGTCTGAGCGCAAGTGCCCGATATATGGTCCATTCATCATGAGGCTCATTGAGAGGGCCTGGGCACAGATCTATCCCAGAGTGTTGCTGGAAACTAGAGACTTGGTTTCCCATGAGATCAAGCGTTTGAGGAAGATGGACAATTGGGTCACCCCAGTGCCTCAAACCGGGGGTTCGTCAGCTGCTGCTGCTGCCATGGAGACCGATGGTGGGGCTGCCACTGATGATCACGAGGAGGACTTTGGGCCCTCTAGTGCAGAACCTTCGTGGGCATAGAAGCTTAAACGCAAGATGAAGAAGCTTTTCTGCATGGAGTCTCATGGTCAGTACATGACTCATGTGGCGGAGAGGCATGCTAGGGTGCGCCACAAGGAGCTCATGCGTCAGTTGGGAGCGACAGTTGCCAGTGGTTCTAAGGGTCAGATCACTGAAGAGGAGGAATGGATTCATCAGCATTGCCCTTGGACCGACTCCGACGCCGAGAAGTTTTTGACCAACGACGAAGATGCAGACGATCACGCTGAGATGTGATGTTCGAGATCCTCAGCTTGCGATCACCTGGAGTCGTAACGTCACTCTTTGCCCTTTTTGGTGTCTCGCTGCCAAAGGGGGAGAGAGTGTAGGGATTTGTGTTGTTGTCGTGCTTTGAGTGTGTCGTCTTGTGTTTTCTTGTGTGTTCTCTCGGTGTCTTTGTTTGGTTTGGTTTGGTGCCTGTGAGACCTAAGTTCTAGACATATGGTGTGAGACATATGCTCCCTATCGCTACCTTATTACTTATGTCTTTTCAGAACTGTAGTATATTATGAGTTGCGTGCTTGTCCTGTTTTATACTCTTCTCTCATATATCTTGTGCTTAGAATTGTTGGACTATAAAATATAGGGGAGTGTTGATCTGAATGTGTGTGTCTTGCTTTCCTTTTTCTCCTCTAACAGGTGCACACATTCAGGGGGAGCCCATCTATATTTTTTAGTTCTTAGTTTTCCTACCGTTATATCTTTTCCTTGTGCAAATCCCTAGTTGTCATCAATCCACCAAAAAGGGGGAGATTGTTGAGGCATATCTCTCTCGAGGTAGTTTTGGTGATTGATGACAACATGTTTGCGGACTAATCATGTGCTTTGAGTAGTTCACAGATTCATCCTTGGCACGAGACGTTTTCTTCCCTTTGGAGTGTCATTCAAGATAGTGTAGCTATTTCGTTTCTCTTTTGGTGGACTAGTTGCGTAGATGGCACCGTACTATCAAGAGGGGGTCCGCTGGGGTATTGCATGGCTGGAATCAACACGTACACGACAACTTCTCACCCTCCGAGCTCTAACAGTTCTTTGGAGAGATCTCTTCTCTTTTCTGTGTCCTGTCTGGGTTCCAGCGGTAGTACCGCGCAACCCAGCGGAAGTACCATTGAGGAGTCACAAGCGGCAGTACCGCTCCAAAGCGGTAGTACCGCCCGTGACTCCACAGAAGTACTACCGCTGGCCTGCCTGGCACCACCGCCTCGTCCTCAGCCTCGATGGAGAGATCTTCTCTCTCTCTTCTGTGTCCCAGCGGTAGTACCGCACTACCAGCGGTAGTACCGCCGAAGGGTCACAAGCGGCAGTACCGCTCCGCAGCGGTAGTACTGCCCGTGACCCCGTTGATGTACTACCGCTGGGCTGTCTGGCTCCTACCGCCTTGACTCGAGGGCTCTTTTTCTCGTGTCGGGTTTTGCAGCACTAGTTGCGGTAGTAGAGGCGGTAGTACAATTTCGTAGCGGTAGTACCGCCCTTACCACCGTGGTAGTACCGCGCTGTGTCCAGATGCATGTTGCTCTTCTCTGCGTGGCAGTACCGCTCGCTAGATCGGCCGTACCGCTGGCTCAGCAGTAGTACCGCCCCCTTTTGCGGAACTACCGCCCTCTGCGGGGCTGGTTGGTGGGGCAACGGTTGGATTGTTGCCCCCACTATAAAAGGGGGTCCCCTTCTTCTCCTTTGACCTACCTCTTCCCCCTCAAGCTCCATTAAATGCTCCAAGCTCCATTTTCGCCCGATCTATCTCTCTAGCCAATCAAACTTGTTGATTTGCTCGGGAGTGGGTGAGAAGGCCCCGATCTACACTTCCACCAAGGGATTTTCAATTCCCCCGCTCATCCCTAGCGGATCTTGTTACTCTTGGGTGTTTGAGCACCCTAGACGGTTGAGGTCACCATGGAGCCATAGTCCATTGTGGTGAAGCTTCGTGGTTTTGTTGGGAGCCTCCGATTAAGTTGTGGAGATTGCCCCAACCTTGTTTGTAAAGGTTCGGTTGCCGCCTTTAAGGGCACCAATAGTGGAATCACGACATCTCGCATTGTGTGAGGGCATGAGGATAATACGGTGGCCCTAGTGGCTTCTTGGGGAGCATTGTGCCTCCACACCGCTCTAACGGAGGCGTACTTCCCCTCAAGAGGAAGGAACTTCGGTAACACATCCTCGTCTTCACCGGATCCACTCTTGGTTATATCTTACCTTTACTTGTGCAAGCTCTTTAGTGTTACTTCTCTTGCTTGCTTGTATGCTTGTTGTTATTGCATCATATAGGTTGCTCACCTAGTTGCACATCTGGACAACCTACTTTCATGCAAGGTTTAATTTGGTAAAGAACAGTTAAAAATTGGTAGTTGCCAATTCACCCCCCCCTCTAGTCAACCATATCGATCCTTTTAGCTATGAAGTGGATGGCGGGTGGGAAACAAAATTCTCCACTGTCAGCCCCTAGTTCGAGACGGATATAGTTCGGATGTGAGTCCTCTGTCAGGGAGAGGTTTTTTAAAGAGTTTAGCACATCGCCCAAAGGCGAGCGCTGGAAGCTGTCTGTGGCGCTGAATTCAAAGATTGATAAATGATCAAGCTCGGCGTCTGCGGCCTCACGTGGTTCAGAACTTACGGCCGGAGACGAGTCTAGAGTTCCACTAACAGAGACGTCGTGAGAGGTTAAGTCTATATGCGGCTCCAACACCGTGGAATCTGTGGCCTCAGTGGTGGGGTTGATCTTCCCATCCTTGGGTGGCGCAGCTTGCTCCGGATCTAGGGCCAGAGCAGTTACGGGAGCAATCTCTGGATGCAGCCTGATGATAGATTGAGGTCATGATCATTGGGGTGACTGGGAGCGGCTACCGCGGTCTCGAATTCGGGGGAAAATCAAGTCACCACGGGTGTCCGCGACATAGTTCAAGCTCCCAAATCTGACCTGATGGCCAGGGGCATAGCTTTCTATCTGCTCCAGATGGCCAAGCGAATTGGCCCGCGGTGCAAAGCCGCCGAACACGAAGATCTGTCCGGGGAGGAAAGTTTCTCCTTGGACAGCATCATCATGGACGATTGAAGGGGCCATCAAACCTTTTAGCGACAACACAGTGGAACTCTCAATGAAAGCACCAATGTCGGTGTCAAAACCGGCGGATCTCGGGTAGGGGGTCCCGAACTGTGCGTGTAAGGTCGATGGTAACAGGAGACAAGAGGCACGATGTTTACCCAGGTTCGGGCCCTCTCTATGGAGGTAATACCCTACGTCCTGCTTGATTGATATTGATGAATATGAGTATTACAAGAGTTGATCTACCTCGAGATCATAATGGCTAAACCCTAGAGGTCCAGCTTGTATGGCTATGATAATGAGTCCCCTATCCGGACTAAGTCCTCCGGTTTATATAGACACCGGGAGGATCTAGGGTTACACAAGGTCGTTTATATAGACACCGGGAGGATCTAGGGTTACACAAGGTCGTTTATATAGACACCGGGAGGATCTAGGGTTACACATGCTTGTCTCCCATGCCAGGGAGAGTCCCATCCAGACACGGGTACAATATTCGGTCTTCGTATCTTCATAGCCCATTAGTCCGGCCCATGTCCAACAGGCCGGACACCCGAGGACCCCTTGGTCCAGGACTCCCTCAATAGCCAGACTATATGATTTTGTAGGGATAACTTTCTTTGGCCATGTTATTTTGAGAAGACATGATCGCTTAGTTAGTATGCTTGATGTATTATTATTTTTATGTCAGTATTAAACTTTTATCTTGAATATTTAAGATCTGAACATACATGCCACAATAAAGAAAATTACATTGCGAACTATGTTAGGAAGCATTCCACAGCAAAAATTCTGTTTTTGTCATTTACCTACTCGAGGACGAGCAGGAATTAAGCTTGGGGATGCTTGATACGTCTCCAAGGTATCTATAATTTTTGATTGTTCCATGCTATTATATATTCTGTTTTGGATGTTTAATGGCCTTATTTATACACTTTTATATTATTTTTGGGACTAACCTATTAACCGGAGGCCCAACCCAAATTGCTGTTTTTATTTGCCTATTTCAGTGATTCGCAGAAAAAGAATATCAAACAGAGTCCAAACGGAATGAAACCTTCGGGAGTGTGATTTTTTGGAACAAACGTGATCCAGAGGACTTGGAGTGGACTTCAAGCAATCGACGAGGAGGCCACGAGGCAGGGGGGCGCGCCTACCCCCTGGGCGCGCCCTCGACCCTCGTGGCTCCATCGACCTACTTCTTCCTCCTATATATACCTACGTACCCTGAAACCATCGGAGAGCACCAAGAAAACATAATTCCACCGCCGCAACCTTCTGTACCCGTGAGACCCCATCTTGGGGCCTTTTCCGGCGCTCCGCCAGAGGTGGCATTGATCACGGAGGGCATCTAAATCAACACCATGGCCTCTCCGATGATGTGTGAGTAATTTACCTCAGACCTTCTGGTCCATAGTTATTAGCTAGATGGCTTCTTCTCTCTCTTTGGATCTCAATACAAATTTCTCCTCGATCTTCTTGGAGATCTATTCGATGTAACTCTTTTTGCGGTGTGTTTGTCGAGATTCCATGAATTGTGGGTTTATGATCAAGATTATCTGTGAAGAATATTTGAATCTTCTCTGAATTCTTTTATGTATGATTGGTTATCTTTGCAAGTCACTTCGAATTATCAGTTTGGTTTCGCCCACTAGATTGATCTTTCTTGCAATGGGAGAAGTGCTTAGCTTTGGGTTCAATCTTGCGGTGCTCAATCCCAGCGATAGTAGGGGAAACGACACGTATTGTATTGTTGCCATCGAGGATATGGGGTTTATATCATATTGCATGAGTTTATCCCTCTATATCATGTCATCTTGCTTAAAGCGTTACTCCATTCTTATGAACTTAATACTCTAGATGCATGGTGGATAGCGGTCGATGTGTGGAGTAATAGTAGTAGATGCAGGCAGGAGTTGGTCTACTTGTCACGGACATGATGCCTATATACATGATCATACCTAGATATTCTCATAACTATGCTCAATTCTATCAATTGCTCGACAGTAATTTGTTCATCCACCGTAATACTTATGCTATCTTGAGAGAAGCCACTAGTAAAACCTATGGCCCCTGGGTCTATTTTCCATCCTACAAGTTTCCAATCTATTTTATTTTCCAATCTTTATTTTCAATTGATATCATAAAAATACCAAAAATATTTATCTTATTATTATCTCTATCAGATCTCACTTTTGCAAGTGGCCGTGAAGGGATTGACAACCCCTTTATCGCGTTGGTTGCGAGGTTCTTACTTGTTTGTGCAGGTATGAGGTGACTCGCGCGTGGTCTCCTACTGGATTGATACCTTTGTTCTCAAAAACTGAGGGAAATACTTACGCTGCTTTGCTGCATCACCCTTTCCTCTTCAAGGGAAAACCAACGCATGCTCAAGAGGTAGCAGTATTGTTGATTACTCCTTGTAGTTGATGCTAGCTGGTTTATTTGGTGGAAGATTGTATGTTCAGAATCTTAATGATAATTAATACATGGGATAAGTCTTGTTATAAGTAATCATGTGAATTTGGTATTCGTTCGATATTTTGATGATATGTATGTTGTCTTTCCTCTAGTGGTGTTATGTGAACATCGACTACATGACACTTCAGCATGATTTGGGCCTAGGGGAAGGCATTGGGAAGTAATTAATAGATGATGGGTTGCTAGAGTGACAGAAGCTTAAACCCTAGTTTATGTGTTGCTTCGTAAGGGGCTGATTTGGATCCACATGTTTCATGCTATGGTTAGATTTATCTTAATTCTTCTTTCGTAGTTGCGGATTCTTGCGACACTAGTAGAAAAAACCCCATTCGTCCCAGTTGATAAGGGCCTTTTGTCCCGGTTTGTGAACCGGGACTAAAGTGTCGTTACTAATGCCCTAACCCTTTAGTCCCGGTTCTTACACGAACCGGGACAGATGGGCCTCCACGTGGCCGGTGTGCTGAGCCCAGGTAGGAGGGATTTGGTCCTGGTTGGTGGCACCAACCGGGACCAATAGGCATCCACGCGTCAGCATTTCAGGGGTTGGGGTTTTTTTTGAAAGGGGGGGGGGTTGGGGGTTTTGGGGGTTTAATTTAGGTGTTTCATATATTGTGTTAGCTAGCTAATTAATAGAGAGAAGTGTCCTCTCTTATGTCCGTGCTTGGACGACGCTATATATACGTGTATATAGAGAGGACTAAGCTAATAAAGGAAACATAAGATCGTCATGAACATATGCATACAGAGAGAAGTGATATCGACCACCTCTCCTTCTCCGAGAGATTGGTCGAACAACAAGTTCTCGTATATCTATCCGACACTACCGGCTACATATATACAATAATTATCTCTTACAATATAATCTCCTAATTATATATGAACACAGGGTCCACATAGTATTCTCTATCTTCAGCGACACGTGGTCAAGGAAGAATGCCGCCAATTCCTCTTGAATTTCTCGCATACGAACTGGTGCTAGTAGTTCATCCCGCATCCGAAACATCTAATTTGAACAAGGGGGTCAATACATATATATATATATGAATAAATGAAACTCAACACAAATGATGGTAATAAAATAAAATTGTGAATATTATTGCTTACGCACTTCATATTGTTCGTCAGAGTACCCTCGTTCACAGGTCGTGTGGCGGATGGACTCGCAAACATAGTATCCACAGTAATTATTCCCGGGTTCCTGCCACAACCACTTTACAAGAAATAGACGTCAGTCAAACTGATAAGCAAGAACGCTATAAATTGTATTGATGAAACTAGCGCTTGAGTCACAAGGAGATGTGTGGAACATGTTACTATATTACTTACTTTCGGGTGTCTAAATTGCTGCTTCTTCGGCAATCCCGGAGCTTTTTTGGTGAATTTTCTCCAAACCCTTCCAGACAAAGAAAACAATTACTTGATATATCAGGAAATGAACAAAGTTGCTGATATGGTGAATAATGATAGATTTAACTTACTTCTCGAGCATTTGAGGCATGTCCGCGTAGTCCTGGGGCTCTTTTCGTCTCGAGTCTAAGACGGTTACTGTCGTGGTTCTAAGTCTGACAGCAATGTAGGGGGATAAGTATGGAGAGGCAAGATCTTAGCTATGGAGAAGTTGTAAGCATGCGAGGTTTACGAGTTTAGGCCCTTCTCGGAGGAAGTAATAGCCCTACATCTTGGTGCCCGGAGGCGGTCGACTGGATTATGCGTGTATGAATTAGAGGGGGTGCAAACCCTTTACACTAAGGAGGGGGGTGGCTTATATAGAGTTCGTCGGACCCCTCCGGCCCTCAGTTATGCAGGGTCCTAAATACATTAAGGTCGGGCGTTACTGGTAACGCCCCTAATAAAGTGCTATGATGACCATAAAGGCTACTTAATAACTGACCGTTAGCATGCGAAGTGCCTTTAGGTCACCTGGCCGTCGAGTGGTTTGGTCTCGGTCGAGTGATTGCTTCTTGGTCGAGTGTCTTCAAGTCTGTCGAGTGGAACACCTCCAAGCCGATTGAAAGGTGATTTCTTCTAGAGATGTCCTTGGGTAGGGCAGTTGGAACAGGTCCATGACCCTACCCTAGGTACATGGCTTCATCATTAGCCCCTGAATGGATCGAGGTTTGAGTGGGGAAGGAGTTGAGAATTTCCCGGACTCATTTTTCATGCCATGAGCATATCTGGTTTCGGATCAATGAACCTGAGTAATGACAGCCACTTCCTTTTCGGTCGCCTTGATCCATTCTTAGCTTTTTGTCGAGTGAGTTTCTTTATTTGAAAGGCTCCGAGTGACGGTGCGGAGGAGATCTTCGGTCTGAGAAGTTGTTCTACTGCCCGCAGATTTCGCGAGATCCGAATTTTGGGAAGCGCGCGGGACGGGGGAGGCCGCAGTAATCGGATGGGATAGAGCGGAGCCGCCTCGATCCCCGCGCCACCTTTTTCTCCACGTATCGCGTGCACGATTGTTACGGGATTTGACAGGGCCGCTCGAGCCTACCAGTCAGCCACTCGGAAGCGGCCTCATATAAGGCGTCGGACCGGGGTCTCTCAAACAGTGCGTCCCCATTATCTCTTCTCCTCTTCACGCTCCCTCGCCTCGCTCGCCCTCGCCCCAGCGCCACCGCTCCGTACGCGCCTCGCCGGCGACGATGGGGAAGGAGAAGACGGCGGCTCTAGAGCGGGCAAAGAAGGCGACGGCAAGGTCGAAGGGGAAGGCGACCAGTCGGGGCGGGTCCTCCTCGCGAACCAGCCTGCCGAAGGGCTGGATCCAGGGCGACTGGATCCACTCAACGATCACCCAAGAAGACCTCGACGACCTAGCCGAAGGAGGGCTGATCCCCTATGAATCGGCGCGGCTTTTGGGGAAGGAATCCGAGACGCAACCTCGGGAGGGTGAGTGCGTTCTCCTTGCCACCCACGTCGACCGTGGATTTTCCTTGCCTCCTCACCCTTTCTTTCGGGGATTTCTGGACTTCTTTGGGGCACAACTCCACCACTTCACTCCCAACACAATCGTTTATCTCGCCGCTTTCGTTTCTTTGTGTGAGAATTTCCTGGGTTGTCGGCCTCACTGGGGCCTTTTCAAGCACATTTTCACATGTCGCTCCCAGACGGTGAAAAAGGCTAATCCGAGTGACGAGAGGACTCAAGTGATTCAGATGTGTGGGGGTCTTGGTGTTCAGAAGAGAGGGGAAAGTTCCTTTCTGGCCATGATTCTTCCCGACTCAGTTCACGGATGGCAGTCGACCTGGTTTTACTGTAAAGACCAGTCGACGCCAGGGCAGTCGACTGGCCTCCCTCCCTTTACCATGGACCGAGTGAGGAAACCTTCCCCTTTGAAGGTGGTCCCGGAGGAGAAGGCGCAGGTGAGGGTGCTGGTCGAGCGAGTGGTCCAGCTTATCCGTGACGGGGTCACCGGTATGGATCTCTTGGAGGTCATCCTTCAGCGGCGCATACAGCCTCTTCAAGCCCAAGACCATCCGATGTGGATGTATTCGGGTCTTGAAGACTCCACTCGGATTCACCCGGAGGAGGTCGATGACGACACACTGGAGAAGTGGTTGTCGGGCATGACCGGAAACAAGGACAACCCTAGGGGGCCAGGAGAGTTCCTCCATTCGACCAGTCCCATGTACCCACGAAGGTCCAATTCTGAGCTTTTGTTTGTAATCTGAATTCACTCGCGCAGCTGCTTATACTGCGTCGACTGAGTTTGTTCTCCCTGCTTTCTTTCAGGCCATTATTGAAATGTATTCAATGCCCAACGGAGAGCAAGAGCAGGACCCGGAAGGAGAGGCGAGCGGCGGCGACAGTGGCGAATGGGATTCTGATGGTGGAGAAGACGAAGAAAGCAACGACCCAAGTGACGAAGAAGAAGTCGAGTCGCCTCCTCGCAGGGCGAGGCGGTCCAAACTCGACCAAGAACGACCGAGCGCCCGTGAAAAGGCGATTGCTCAAGCTAGTCAGTCTTCAAAGCGTCCTCGGACCTCTTTGCCAACTCCAACTGAGAAAGCGTCAAAGCATCCCAAAGTCGCAGAGCCGAAGCTTCGGAAGGCGTTGCCGAAAATTAAGATTGATATCCCTATCGCTTCCGCGTGAGTGTCTCCCTTTATATTTACTCGACGCCCTGTGCTGTTTGTTTTTCTTGTTTTAACCGGACGATCTTTGGAACTGTCAGCGCTGCTACTTCCGGGACCTCAGCTTACAGGGACGATGATGAGGTGATGGAGGATGCGGTCACTTCTAATCTGGGTATGATTTCTGCCATACTGTCTTTATTTTGGTCGATTCAACTGCAATGTGTACCATTGGGTGATGTGATTTTGTCGATTGAACTTTGAACAACCCCTAACATTATTGACCTCCCTGATGATGATGATGAAGAGCCTGAGAGGCCTTTGACGAGGAAAGATAGGCAAGCTCCTGCAAGCGAGGTGCCACAATCGACGCCGAGGGCGGAGCCAGTCGTTCAGGACACTGGTGATGCCAATCGGGGTTCAGTTACCTTCGCCGAGCCATTGTCGAGTGCCTTGCCTTCTTTGTCGACTGCTCAGGCCCCTGTCGACCCGCCTTCAGTTTTTGTGACCCATCATGTCCCAGAGGATGAAGTGAATGCTGCCAAGGAAGCCATACGCCAGGCGGGCATTATGATGGAGAAGATGAAGACGGTGCGGGACGCCAGCCAGGACGCCTACGATGCCAGCTCAGCTCTCCAGAGCAATGTTCAGGTTAGTTGATCGCCGCTTGTTCTGTTAGGATATGCTATCTGAAGACTCTTTCCGAAAATCTTTGCATCTGTACACCCACTGGATGCGTCGATTGAATTTTTGAACTAGTGGGGGCACGCTGAGTGCATGCACTGGGTGTAGTCCCCGAGACTACGGTGGACTGTTGGCAGTCGACTGTAGTCTTTGTATTTTGTTGAGTGTAAACCAAACTGGTAGTTTGTCTCTTCCACTCGGTCTAGTCGAGTGGGATCAGAACCGGTGGAGGCACGCCAAGTGCACCCACTGGGTGTAGTCCCCGAGACCGCGGTCGGCTGCTGGCAGTCGACTGTGGTCTGAGTTCTACTTTCTCTCCCTTTTTTTTACTTCCTGCACTCGATTCCGGTGGGCCGGTCGAGTGGGATCAGAAACGGTTGGGGCACGCAAAGTGCACCCACTGGGTGTAGTCCCCAAGACTATGGTGGGCTGCGGGCAGTCGATTGTAGTCTTAGTACTTATTGTCTTTGTCATTTTTTGCTGTAAAATAACTTCTCTTCATTGATTTCAGAAATCTTGTGATCTTGGAGCTCGCTTAGCTGACTTGGAGAGACAACAGATCCAACTGAACCTTGACTTGGAGCTGGCCAAGACAGAGCTGCAAAAGGTCAGGGACGGCGCCACTGGTAAGACGAGTTTGTCGACTGGTCTGCCTTAGGCTTGAGTACCCTTCTGCTCTTTCTGAATCAAGCATTGTTTCTTTGCAGAAAAACTAAGAGAAGCTCTGGCGAAGAAGGATCAGGATTTGGCTGCTGCTCGAAAGGAAGCTGACGACAGAACTGCTCTGGCTGAACAGAAACTGGCTTCGGTCGGCCAATTGGAAGAAGAGAATACCAAGCTAAAATCTGCTCTGAACGAAGCCAACAAGGAGTGCTCGCGCTACAAGAAGGAGAACCTCAACTTGTGAAGATGGAAGGTATCGCTCGCAGGAGGGACAATCTGGAGAGCTATCTGAGGAGCCTTGCCAAGAAGTTGTTCATCAAGCTTGAAGGTGCACATTTTGTTCCGACTGATTTTTTCTTGTGTCGACTCAGCGTACGAAAATTGACTTATCCTTGGATCGTGAATGCAGAGTTTTGTCAAAACTTCGAGGAGGAGACTGGGCGGATCGAACCAAGTTTGGATCCAATCAATTCTCCCGTGAAAGATGAAACTGCCATGAATCTGCTCCGACTGGAATCCTGCATCGACGGTGTCGTGGACTACTTGGCTCGACTGAAGGTCGCCATGTCACGGATCGACCCGGCACTTTGGCTAGAGGCCACGCTCCAAAATGATCTTGAGTCCCTGATGACTCGACTTAACGAAATCCCTGACAGAGTGCAGGAGTGGAAGAAGTCTTCTGCCTGGTGTGGCGCTGATGTGGCTCTGTCTTTGGTTCGCGTCCATTGCAAGGCGGTGCGACAAGATAAGATGGCAGCAATCAAGGTCGCCAACACCCAGAAGCATGACTTCTGATCTTTTATGGAGACTTTCATCGCTGCAGCCACTCGGATCACCGACGGCGTCGACTTAGACGAGTTCGTCGAGCCTGCTAGTCCTCCTCCCGTGGAGTGAACAAAATTTTATGCCTCACCTTAAATTTGCCTCGGAATGCCGAGTGGTTTTTGTAACCGTTAAACTCTTTCGGGCTGAATTCCCGAGCACTTCGATCTGTGGTCCGAAACCTTTAGGATTTATCTGAACTTGGTTTATCATTGAATATCTTCATGGATCCCCTGCCGAGTGAACTCTTTCTTCATTCGAGACAACTTTTGTATTTGTAGCGCAGCTCCGAAGGAGGAGGAAGCAGTTGACCTGCGCCTCGTTGCCCTTGCGGGTCGGCGATGGAGTGCGCATTGTATTTATGGCGAAGCTCTCCAGGGGAAGGCTGCAGTCGACCTGCACCTTGTTACTACAGAGCGGGATGGAGCGCACATTGTGTTTGTGGCGAAGCTCTCCAGGAGAAGGTGACAGTCGACCTGCACCTTGTCACTGCAGAGTGGGATGTGTCTTGTACTTAGGCGAGTACTTGGACTGCAGTTAAGCCCCCGAGTGGGAGGGTCATTCACCACTCGGTAGGATTTTCAGATACTTAGGCGAGTACTGGACTGCAGCTAAGCCTCTGAGTGGGAGGATTGCTCTCCACTTGGTAGGATTTTTTGAAACTTAGGCGAGTGCCGGACTGCAGCTAAGTCTCCGAGTGAGAAAACTTAGGCGAGTACTGGACTACGGCTAAGCCCCCGAGTGGGAGGATTGCTCTCCACTCGGTAGGATTTTTTTCAAACTTAGGCGAGTGCCGGACTGCACCTAAGTCTCCGACTGAGAGAACTTAGGCGAGTACTAGACTGCAGCTAAGCCCCCGAGTGGGAGGATTGTTCTCCACTCGGTAGGATTTTTTCAAACTTAGGCGAGTGCCAGACTACAGCTAAGTCTCCGAGTGAGAAAACTTAGGCGAATACTAGACTGCAGCTAAGCCCCCGAGTGGGAGGATTGCTCTCCACTCTGTAGGATTTTTTTCAAACTTAGGCGAGTGCCGGACTGCAGCTAAGTCTCCGAGTGAGAGAACTTAGGCGAGTACTGGACTGCAGCTAAGCCCCCGAGTGGGAGGATTGCTCTCCACTCGGTAGGATTTTTTTCAAACTTAAGCAAGTGCAGGACTGCAGCTAAATCTCCGAGTGAGAGAACTTAGGCGAGTACTGGACTACAGCTAAGCCCCCGAGTGGGAGGATTGCTCTCCACTCGGTAGGATTTTTTTCAAACTTAGGCGAGTGCCGTACTGCAGCTAAGTCTCCGAGTGGGAGAACTTAGGCGAGTACTGGACTGCAGCTAAGCCCCCGAGTGGGAGGATTGCTCTCCACTCGGTAGGATTTTTTCAAACTTAGGTGAGTGCTGGACTGCAGCTAAGTCCCCGAGTGAGAGAACTTAGTCGAGTACTGGACTGCTGGTAAGCCCCCGAGTGGGAGGATTGCTCTCCACTCGGTAGGATTTTTCAAACTTAGGCAAAGCGGATTCGCAACTAAGCCACCCACTGGGGGATTTCTTACGCAAACAAAAACAATAACAATCACTGGGAAAATTATAACGCTCTTGTCTTTGATAAATGAACTACAGGAGTTTTTTCTTATTACATCTCATTCGAGTGAGAATTCAGGTATAAAAGGGGCGGAGTAGCTCCGCATTCTAGGCTCATGGCTCATCAATCTGGTGATCGACATTGTAGAGGTGGTACGCTCCATTGTGGAGGACTCTGGTGACTATGAAGGGGCCTTCCCAAGTAGGAGGGAGTTTGTGTGGTTTTTGCTGCTCCACTCAGAGGACTAAGTCTCCTTCTTGGAAGGCTCGACTCTTCACATTTCTGGCATGAAATTGACGCAAGTCTTGCTGATAGATGGTCGATCGGACCATGGCCATTTCTCTTTCTTCTTCCAGGAGGTCGACTGCGTCCTGCCGGGCTTGTTCTACTTCATCTTCAGAGTAGAGCTCGACTCGGGGGGCGTTGTGAAGCAGGTCACTCGACAAGACTGCTTCAGCTCTGTAGACCAGAAAGAATGGGGTTCTTCCGGTCGATCGGTTCGGGGTCGTCCTCAATCCCCAAAGAACTGATGGAAGCTCGTCGACCCATGCACCTGCTGCATGCTTGAGGTCGCACATCAATCGAGGTTTCAGTCCTTTGAGAATTAGGCCGTTTGCTCTTTTCGCTTGTCCATTCGACTGAGGGTGAGCAACCGAATATAGTCAACTCGTGTGCCTTGAGAGGTGCAAAAGGCCCTGAATTTGTCGGAATCGAAGTTTGACCCATTGTCAGTGATGATGCTGTGCGGAACTCCATATCTGAATATCAACTCTCTAATGAAACTGATAGCAGTGCAAGCATCAAGATTCTTGATAGGCTTAGCTTCAATCCATTTGGTGAACTTGTCGACTGCTACTAGCACATGAGTGAAGCCGCTCCTGCCTGTTCTCAGTGGTCCAACCATGTCCAGTCCCCAAACAGCGCAGGGCCAGACGAGTGGAATGGTTTTCAGGGCTGACGCGGGCTTGTGCGACATATTGGAGTAATACTGACATCCTTCACATTTGTCGACCATCTCTTTTGCCATTTCATTGGCCCTTGGCCAGTAGAATCCCGCTCGGTATGCTTTAGCCACAATGGTCCGAGAGGACGCATGATGACCACAGGTCCCCGAGTGGATATCATCAAGTATCATCTGACCTTCTTCTGGTGTTATACACTTCTGACTGACTCCAGTCGCGCTTTCCCTATACAATTGTCCCTTTATGACTGTAAAGGCCTTGGATCGACGGACGATCTGTCGAGCCTCTTCTTCGTCCTCTGGGAGTTCTTTCCTTAGGATGTACGCGATGTATGGTACTGTCCAGTCGGGAGTGATGACCATGACTTCCATGATCAGGTCGACCACAGCTGGAACTTCAACTTCAGTCGGATCCGTGGCACTTTTTGGCTACGGGGCCTCTTCAGTGAAGGGATCCTCCTGAACTGATGGTGTGTGGATGTGTTCCAAAAACACATTGCTTGGAATGGCTTCTCTTTTGGAACCTATTTTTGCCAAATCATCAGCTGCTTGATTTTTCAGTCGGGGTATGTGATGAAGCTCTAACCCCTCGAACTTCATTTCCAGCTTTCTCACCGCATTGCAATAACCAGTCATGGCTGGACTTCTGACGTCCCATTCCTTCATCACCTGATTAACCACCAAATCTGAGTCGCCATAGACCATGAGGCGACGGACGCCGAGTGAAATGGCCATGTGCAACCCATATAAGAGTGCTTCATATTCCGCCTCGTTATTGGAGGAATCAAAGTGGATTTGAAGATATTATCTGAGCTTATCTCCTCGGGGGGAGACCAACACCACTCCGGCACCGGAACCATTCAACATTTTGGAACCGTTGAAGAACATGGTCCAATGCTCCGAGTGAACCTGAGTCGGCAGTTGCTATTCAATCCACTCGGCGACGAAACCTGAGTGAACCTGTGATTGCCTTCTTTGCCTCAAACATGATATCTAGAGGAAGGAGTTCGATCGCCCACTTTGCCACTCGACCAGTTGCATCTCTGTTATGCAGGATCTCTGATAATGGAGCGTCGCTGAGGACTGTAATGAAATGATCAGAGAAGTAGTGAGCAACTTTCTTTGTGGTCATATAAATCCCATATACAAGCTTCTAATAATGAGGATATATTTGCTTCGACGGGGTCAAAAATTCAGAAATATAATATACTGGGCGCTGAACTTTGTAGGTTTTTCCTTCTTCTTCCTGCTCGACCGTAAGTACCGTACTGACGACTTGTCTCGTGGCTGCAATGTAAAGCAGCAAAGGCTCCTTGCTGATTGGAGCAGCAAGCACCGGCTGGGTGGAGAGTAGAGCTTTGAGCTCTGTAAACGCTGCATCAGCTTTGGGAGTCCACTCGAACTTGTTGGACTTCTTCATCAATCGGTAAAGAGGCAATGCCTTTTCACCGAGACGAGATATGAATCGACTTAAAGCGGCCAAGCAACCAGTAAGCTTCTGGACGTCGTGCAGTCGCACAGGACTTTTCATTCGGAGTATAGTACCAACTTTTTCTGGATTGGCGTCGATTCCCCGTTCAGAAACGAGAAAACTGAGTAATTTTCCACCAGGAACTCCGAATGTGCACTTTGATGGATTAAGCTTGATATCATACCTCCTGAGGTTGGCAAAGGTTTCAGCAAGGTCAGTCAGTAGGTCGGAACCTTTCCATGACTTGACCACAATATCATCCATGTATGCTTCCACATTCCTACTGATTTGAGTGAGCAAACACTTCTGAATCAACCTCATGAATGTGGCTCCGGCATTCATGAGGCCGAACGGCATGGTAACATAACAGAAGCACCCGAATGGAGTGATGAAATCTGTTTTGATCTCGTCAGGTCCATACAGATGGATCTGATGGTACCCAGAATAGGCGTCTAAAAAAGACAGTCGCTCACATCCCGCAGTCGAGTCGACTATCTGATCGATGCGGGGGAGAGGAAAATGATCTTTCAGGCAGGCCCGATTGATATGTTTAAAGTCAATGCACATGCGAAGTGACTTGTCCTTCTTGGGGACCATGACAATGTTGGCGAGCCATTCGGAGTGGTAGATTTCTCGGATGAACTCCGGTGCTAAGAGCTGAGCCACCTCCTTGCCAATAGCCTTTCTCTTTTGGACGGCGGACCGTCGGAGATGTTCCTTGACAGGTTTTACTTTTGAGTCGACTCTTAGGCGGTGCTCAGCTAGCTCCCTGGGAACACCCGGCATGTCAGAAGGCTTCCATGCGAAAATGTCCCAGTTCTCACAGAGGAACTGGATGAGCGCTTCTTCCTATTTGGAGTCGAGTGTTGTTGAGATATGACTTGGAGCAGCGCTGGGATCGGTCGGGTGGATGTGAGCTGTCTTCGTTTCGCCGGACGACTGAAAAGCAGATTCTGTAGCGGGCTTCTTGGCTCGCAACAAATCACTTGGGTCTGCAGTCTTCTGGTATTCCTGCAGCTCCACCGCTACCATCTGAGCATCAGCGATCTTTGAACCTTTCTGAAAACATTCTTCCGCTTTCTTCCGATTGCCCGTAATAGTGATCACACCTTTGGGCCAGGCATCTTCAATTTGAGATACACATAACATGGTCGGGCCATGAAGCGTGCATAAGCCGGCATGCCCAAAATAGCGTGATAGGCACTCTGGAAGTCTACAACTTCAAACGTCAACTTTTCTTTGCGGTAATTCTTGGAATCACCGAAAACCACATCAAGAGCAATCTGGCCGAGTGATTCAGCCTTCTTCCCAGGAATGACTCCATGGAAACTCATGTTGCTGGTACTGAGTCTGTACATCGGAATTCCCATCCCTTTCAACATCTCAGCATATAATATGTTCAAACCACTGCCACCATCCATCAAGACTTTGGTCATTCGAGTGCCTTCAACAACTGGGTCGACCACCAAAGCTTGCCTCCCAGGGGTGGCAATGTGCGTTGGGTGATCGGACCGGTCGAATGTGATGGCAGTCTGAGACCACTTCAGATAACTGGTTGTCGCCGGAGCAACCATATTCACCTCTCGGTTGATAACTTTCAGTCGACTTTTGCTTTCAACATCAGCAAAAATCATCAGGGTGGAATTGACCTGGGGGTATCCATCATCACTATCTTCCTTGTCCTCAACTTTGTCCGACTCCTTTTCCTTATCTTTGGGCTGCTTGCCCTGGAACAGCTGGATCAAGAGTCGACACTATCGAGTGCTATATTTCGGTTAAATGAAATTACCCTCTTAATCTTTCTTGGTGTGGATGTGACATGGCAAATCCAACACATCATTTCCGTCCTGGTCTTTTACCTTCTTGGGGTTCCAAGATCCTTTGGGTTTCCCCTTAGACTTCCCTTGGGTTATAGCCAGGGCTTCCCCTGAGCAACTGGCTCGGCTTTCCACTTCTGTTTCCGATTGGAATTTCCTCCGGTTTCTTAAGCGACTGACTTGAGCTTGCCGCTCCTGAGTCGATCCTCATCTTCACCATTAGCGTACTTGGTGGCAATCTCCATCATCCGATTCAGAGACATATCTCCGGTTCGACCGAATTTCAGATTCAGTTCTCTGTACTTGACACCTTCTTTGAAGGCACAGACTGCTTGGTGGTCAGGCACATTTTCTACCGTGTGATGTAACGTGATCCATCTCTGGATGTAATCCCTCAAGGTTTCATTCGGCTTCTGCACGCAAGACCGCAGTTCCGTCAGCCCTGCCGGTCGCTTGCATGTTCCTTCAAATGTGGTGAAAAACACTCGCGCGAGATCTTCCCAAGTGTAAATGCTGCTGGGTGCTAACTGGTTCAGCCACGCTCTGGCCGAGCCCTCCAACATGAGAGGCAGGTGCTTCATGGCCACTTCATCATTGCCGCTGCCAATCTGGACGGCCACTCGGTAGTCTTCAAGCCAAGTATCGGGCTTGGACTCACCAGTGAACTTACTGACTCCAGTCACCAACCTGAAGTTGGGAGGAATCACAGCGGCCCTGATGACTCTACTAAAGCACTCTGGCCCCGAAACATGTACTCTGCTGCTGGTAGGTACATCTCTGTCGTGACCTTCTCAGTGAGCTCTATTCCTGTCGACCAAACCTTGAACGAGAATGGATCTCGCATCAAAGCCTGGCTCCCTGGGGTCGACTGGAATCCTTCGCCAAACACTATGAGGGCGTCTGTCATCCTGTTGTCGAGGTGCATACGACCCGCTCCTCGGAGGAGGGGTGGGCACTCGACGTCGATTGTCACGATCGAATCGGTGATCATATTGTTCATGGTTCCCGTACTGATTACGCCGGTCCCCACGTCCTTCACGCCTCGGGGGCGATCTTGGGCTATGAGCCGACTGGATTGTGTCTGCAGCAACGGATCTGCTATGAATCCTGTTCCGTGACTGAGAAATAACGGAATTCTGGTCTCCTGCCGCCCGTAGTAACGCTCTGATCTGCAGCAAGCCTCTGCCAGCCTCCGACTGGGAAGGCTGAATCGACTCCGCTATACGGGCTGCAGCTGCTAAATTCTGAATCGGTGTTCGATATACCTGCGGGGGCAAAAAGAGCTGACGTCGACTGGATTCTGGAACCCGTTGTCGCGCACGCTCGTCGAGTGCTCGCTGGAGGTTCTCTAGTCGAGTGTGCTCGGCCAAATTTGCTAGGCGCGCGTCCTCCAAGGCACGAGCCTCGGGGGTTTCTCCAACGATACGAGTGTGCAGTGCATCGATGTTCCGGCGAGGAAGTTCTTCTCTCTGCAGCGACGTGAGAGGCTCGGGAAGATATTCCTCATGGGGACGCGACGGGTCGCCTCCACCTGCGCCTCCGTCAGTGCGGGAAAAACTGGGAGGACTAGGCGGTCCATCGACCATCAGAACCTCCGCCGCCGGATCACTGCTGTCGCACTCGGATGCGGTCTCTGTGGAGCCAGTCGATAGATCGAACAGGCCGTAGACGGATTCGTCGAGCTCGATCGCCTTGACTTGAGGGGTGGCCGACTGGCGTGCCGCCACGTGTCTTACCCACCGCTGAAGTCTCAACCGACCAGAGCGCTTGCACCGGCGGGAAACAGGGAGGGAGGACAACACAGGAGCCGACCGGTAGGGGGTCGACGGTTGCCGCAAGAGAACGCCGCGGACGCACGCGCTAAAGTGTGTTGCCCCGCGGAAGGGGAGTGCGTCCACGTCGAGCGGAGCCTCCTGAAGCCAAGCGGAGTCGTCGGCGATGGACGTGAGCGTGCCGAGACGGATCTCGCGGCCCGCTACCAAAACTCCGCCAGAAACCATGATGATTTGGATCGGAAAAGATCGCAACTCCTACAACAAATCGCTAAAACACCTGCCCCAAGGTGGGCGCCAACTGTCGTGGTTCTAAGTCTGACAGTAATGTAGGGGGATAAGTATGGAGAGGCAAGATCTTAGCTATGGAGAAATTTTAAGCACGCGAGGTTTACGAGTTCAGGCCCTTCTCGGAGGAAGTAATAGCCCTACGTCTCGGAGCCCGGAGGTGGTCGACTGGATTATGCATGTATGAATTACAGGGGGTGCGAACCCTTTACACTGAGGAGGGGGGTGGCTTATATAGAGTTCGTCGGACCCCTCCGGCCCTCAGTTATGCAGGGTCCTAAATACCTTAAGGTCGGGCGTTACTGGTAACGCCCCTAATAAAGTGCTATGATGACCATAAAGGCTACTTAATAACCGACCGTTAGCATGTGGAGTGCCTTTAGGTCTCCTGGCCATCGAGTGGTTTGGTCTCGGTCGAGTGATTGCTTCTTGGTCGAGTGTCTTCGAGTCTGTCGAGTGGAACACCTCCAAGCCGATTGAAAGGTGATTTCTTCTAGAGATGTCCTTGGGTAGGGCAGTTGGGATAGGTCCATGACCCTACCCTAGGTACATGGCTTCATCAGTTACTATTCCCTGCTCAAGCTTAATCTCTAGGAGAATATAGTGGAAGCTGCGCACACATGCATAACTCATCAATTACATTACTATAACCTGGACTAATAAGGGAAACCGAATATGCACAAGATAGTAACACTCACTTGAAGTTATAAGGAAAGAGTATTATATCTTTGTTTTCATTTATTACCAACGATCGTAGCAAGTTGGCCTCGGTATCTTCGGCACGATATTTAACATCAGTTGTATCTATGAGATTTGTGTTAATGAACCCAATATCACCGATTTGTCTTTTCTTCAATTTGGCGATCTTCAATCTGCATAATATAGTGAGGATAATTATAAATACATGCAATGAAAGAGCTGACCTATATAGAGAGACTTAATGACAGAAGTAGTACTACTTACAGACAGTAGCAAGTGACCGTTTCTTTATCGAGGGCCTTTTGATTGAAAAACTGGAAGAACTCCTCAAATGGAACATTCAACAGTTCAATTCCAACGAGATCATGCTCCTCTCTAACTCTCAGCATCAAAGTATTCCTCCCCACAGACTCTCTGCAGGTTTTCATGTACCAATCATGGAATCTTCACATCATCGTTGTTAGAGATCTTTCATCTTTGACGAGAGGCTTCCCGTACTCGTATTTGTGTTCCTCCACATCCAAGAAATCATAATGTACATTGTCGGGCAGGTAATCTCATAGATTGCTATAAAGGGGCACCATCCTCGGATCATTAGTAGGCACCTTGAGTGGGGGGCACGATTGGTTTGCTTGTTCGCCGAGCTGGGGAATTTTTTTCCCAGCTCGTCGTTCTTTTATCCTTTGATCACTGACAGTACTTCCCGACCGCTCCGCTTCAACAAATGACTTTGCAATAATGCGGTCATAGTTGCCTTTCGGCGAGGACTTTGCTGGTTTTTTCAGGGCAGCCAAGTGCGCTTCGCTTTCACCGGATCTACCTTCTCCTCCGGAGGTGGATGTTTCTTTGCTTTCACCCCTTCAAAGAAGTTCCTCACTTCGGCTCGCGTGATCTTGGCGTTCTCCTCCGGGGTCCTCTCGTATGGTAACTTCTCTAGAGTCTTCAGAGAAGGACCGAATCTGTATTGCCTCCCGCCTCTAGTTGTACTGCTATACGTCGGTAGAGCAGATGGAGCGGCTGCGGCTGTCTTCTTTCCTTGCTTACGAGGCAGAGGAGAAGGACTACGACCTTGCTGACGAGGCGGAGAAGGAGGAGGCTGGCTGCTCGGGCGCGCCAGCGCAGGCGGAGAAGGAGGTGGAGTGCCGCCACGCGCCAGAGAAGGAGGCTGAGTGCCCTGATCACTCGCCGGAGGAGGAGGCGGAGGAGGTGGCAGAGTGCCCTGACTGGCCGGAGGAGGAGGAGGAGGCGGAGGCGTCCAGTTCAGAAGCTTGATGAGCTCCTTCCGCCATAGGCATGGAGTCAATAGACAAGAACCCAGCCGAGTCTCCCCTTCACCGGTAGGGTAGTCAAGCTGGAGGTCCTCAAATCCCTCCGTTATATCGTCCACCGTCACCCTAGCATATCCTTCTGGAATCGGACTACAATGAAAAGTTGCGCCGGGTTCAGTAGATCGAACAGAGCAGACAACCGCCTTGACTTTGAAGTTCTGCCATTGCGTCATAAGGTGGCAATATTGAGACTCCGCGATAGCATCCATGGGGTATCTAGCAGGAGCCGTCAAGACATGCTCCGGCTGAAGCAGCTCGGTGGAAGCCATGCTGCTTCTCCGCTGAGATGGCGGGGTAGCTTCGGGGGTAGTTTCAGCAGGTCGCTTGCTATGAGCTTCTTCTCGTTCCTCTAGCGCTAGAACCCTTTCGTGCAGCGTCTGAATTTGGGCATGCTCCACTTTTTTCCTCCTCTCCTGGCATTTGTAACCGCCTACATCCGGAAAACCAGCCTTCCACGGAATGGAGCCTGGCGTGCCTCGTGTCCATCCAGGGTGCTTAGGATTCCCGAGGGCTATTGTGACCTTGTTGTTCTCTCTGTCTGGAACGAACGTCCCTTGCTGTCTTGACTGGTATGTTCATTTGCTCGTCCGTCCAAACGCATTTCCTTGACACAGGGTCCAAGATTCCGCCAGCCCTGAAGAACCAAGTCCGACAATGGTCTGGCCATTTCATTGTCTCTGGTTCTATCCCTTTATCAAGCAGATCATTCTCAGCCTTGGCCCACTTAGGCCGGGCTTTGAGGTAGCCACCTGACCTCGTGCGATGGTGAAGCTTCTTCTTTGCAGCAATTTTCTTGTTTGTCGCCGACATCTTCTTACTCTTTTCCGATGTCTTGTAGGCCACAAATGCGGGCCAGTGATCTCTGATCTTCTCATATCTGCCGATGAATTCTGGTGTCTCTTCTTTGTCGACAAACGTTTTCAGCTCATTCTTCCACCTCCTGAATAGGTATGCCATCTTCTTAAGAGCATGAGACTTGATTAATTGCTCTTTAACTGGCTTCTCCGGATCCTCCTCTGGCGGTAGGGTGAAATTTGCCTTCAGCTTAGTCCAAAGATCATCTTTCTGCATATCATTGACATAAGACACCTCAGGGTCTTCGTTCTTAGGCTTACACCATTGCTAGATGCTGATCGGGATCTTGTCCCTAACAAGAACCCCGCACTGAGCAGCAAATGCTTCCTTTGTCCGGATGGGTTCAATCGGCATGCCATCGTGCGCGATTTCTGTGATCTCAAACCTTTCATCCGAGCGCAACTTTTTCTTCGGGCCTCATCTCTTTACCGAAGTTGTGCATACCAAAACAATGAATGCATCAATTAGCTAGTCATCACAGGCTTAACTAATATATTTACCTGGCCGGACTCTGTTCGGTCACCGGAGCCGTCACCACGGGCTTCGTCTTGCACCAGCATTGGGTCACCGGATCCATCATAATCATGTCTTTCCTCCTCCACTCTTCGATCATCGTAGCCTGCTTCTTCTTCACCCTGTTATGCTTCCAGACCATCATTGTCGTTAAGATACGACATGACATCACCTCCGGCTAAGATTATGTCCCCCAACACCTCTTCTTGTTCCTCGTCTCATCCGAACTCCGTAGTTTCTGCAAAAATTACAACATGGCAATTATTACACAAACATGACAGCATGTGGATATATTAGTGGCAAACGTAGACCTAGCTTATTCCGGGTTTGGGGTGGCCTCGGCAACGCTTCAAGGGTAGGGGCGCGGCGGGAGGGGGTAGGAGACCGCCATCGTTTTATTCTAGGGTTTGGGTGTCCTCGAGAGTTTTGGTCGACCGAGAGGGCCGGGGGGTGCTCCCATGGTATAAGTTATCACGGTCGAAGTTATCTGGGAGGGAGTTAATTATATCGACAACGACGACATACATACATGGGAAAATAATGTTGTTAGGGAGGGGGTAGGTCGAACCCCCCTCGTGTAGAAGTTATCTGGACACGGGGTATATCGACAACGACATATCCGATAAAATAGAGGAGAAGATTGAGGAAAAAAAAGAAGAAAAAAAAGAGAAGAAGAAAAAATAGAGGAGAAGAAGAGAAAATAGAATATTCTATTTTCTCTTCTTCTCCTCTATTCCTTTCTTATTCTCCTCTTATTTTTCTTCTTTTTTCTTCTTCTTATTTATTTCTCCTCTTCTTCCTCTCCTCCTCTTCTTCTCATTTCTTCCTCTTCTTATTTTCCTTTTCCCTCTCATTCTTTTTCTTCTTCTTCCTTTCCTAGCTAGATATATAAAAAATTTCTAAAAATTTAACTTTTGCATACATACATGGGAAAATAATATTATCGGGGAGGGGGTAGGTCGAACCCCCCCCCCCCTCATGTTGAAGTTATCAGGAAACGGGGTATATCAACGACAACAGACCCGATAAAAAATAAGAAGACGAAGAAGAAATAAAAAGAGGAGAAGAAGAAAGGAATAGAGGAGAAGATCGAAGAAAAAAAGAAGAAAAAAAGAGGAGAAGAAGAAAGGAATAGAGGAGAAGATCGAAGAAAAAAAGAAGAAAAAAAGAGGAGAAGAAGAAAAAAAATAGAATATTCTATTTTTTCTTCTTCTCCTCTATTCCTTTCTTCTTCTCCTCTTTTTTTTTCTTCTTTTTACCTCTTCTTATTTATTTCTCCTCTTCTTCCTCTCCTCTTCTTCTCCTTTCTTCCTCTTCTTATTTCCTTTGTCCTATCATTCTGTTTCTTCTTCTTCCTTCTTAAAAATACATGAAGTAGTATTGCTTTCTTTTATTAAAATAATGTTCAAAAATAAAAGTAGTATTGCTTCTTTTTTCCCCTCATTCTTTTAAAATAAGGTTTTGCCTAATTCATTGTTCATACAAATATACAAACATTTGCATATTTACAATATTTAATATCACCAAAAAATTCTATGAACAAAAAAATCCTAATTTTTCTAAAAATCTATCTTTTGCATATATACATGAACATATATATATATATAGAGAGAACATATATACATACATATATGCATTTTTATAAAAATGCAAAAAACAAAAAATATAAAAAAGGACATATAAACAGATATACACACATACCTATACTCATACATATACATATAATCAGGAAAACACATCTATATATGTGCAAAAAAACAGGGAGGAAGAGGGGGGCGGTGCCGGCTCTGACCAAAGGGATGAGAGGTGCGGCATGGTCGGGGTAGGGGCACGGCGCGCGTCGGGGTAGAGGCGACGGCGGCGTGGTCGGGGAAGGCAGATTCAACGGCGGCGTGGTCAGGGCAGGGCGAGGCAGAGTCGATGGCGGCGCGGGGCAGCTGGGGCGACAACGACGTGGTCGGGGCAGGGGCGCGCGATGTGGTCGGGGCGGGCCGCCGGCGGCGTGCTTGGGGCAGGGCGGCGACTGCGTCGACGAGGCAGCAGAGGGCGGCGACGGCGTCGATGGGGCGAGCTCGATCGGGCAGCCTGGCGGCGGCGGCGGGCGGGGAACTGATGCAGATGAATCTGAAAAACGCCAAGTGCTTTCTTATATACTGGGAGCATTGGTCCCGGTTCGTGGCACCAACTGGGACCAATGCCACCCTTTAGTCCCGGTTGGTGGCACCAACCAGGACGAAAGGCCTCTTTTCAGTAGCCCAAAGGGCGGGAAGCAGAGGCCTTTGGTCCCGGTTGGTGGCACCAACCGGGACTAAAGGGGGGTATTGGTCCCGGTTTGTGCCACCAACCGGGACTAAAGGCAGCCTTTCGTCCCGGTTCGAGCCACGAACTGGGACCAATGGCCTTGTGCTAGAACTAGCACGGTGCGGTGGGATGTTTAGTCCCACCTCGCTAGCCGAGAGGCTTTGACAGTGGTTTATAAGCGCTGCTGCGTTGACCACTTCGAGCTCCTCTCAAATGCAGGCTTACGGGCCTCAAGTCACTTTATCTGCATGTGGGCCTACTCGGCCTCCTGCGGGCCTGAATCCTGGCCCATGGTAGGGTTTCTAGTCGTATTCAGGCCATGGGGGCCCAGTAGGTGGCACTTTTTTTGTTGCTTTATTTATTTTATTTTGTTTCTACTTACAACAAAATACTCAATGTTGCTATTTTTATTTATTTTTCAGTTTTTTTGTTTTGTTTTTTGCATTATTTATTTTCTTTTGTTTCTTGCTTTATTTTTTAATTGTTTTTGCTTTTAGGTCAGAAAAATTCTAAACTTTCTCTTAGTGCCATTAGTTTTCAAATTTGAATAGTTAAATTTGAATTCTTTGAAATTTGTGTGAATCACAAGTTTGTGATTAACTTAACTATAAAAACAGTTTTTTCCATTTTTTGTTTTGTCTTTTGCATTATTTATTTTCTTTTGTTTTTTGCTTTTTTAAATTCTTTTTGCTTTTAGGTCAGCAAAATAATAAACTTTCTATTAGTGCCATTAGTTTTAGAAAAATTATAAACTTTCTGTTAGTGCCATTAGTTTTCAAATTTAAATTGTTTGAAATTTGTGTGAATCACAAGTTTGTCATTAACTTTACTATAAAAATAGTTCTTCCAGTTTTTTGTTTTGTTTTTTGCATTATTTATTTTCTTTTGTTTTTTGCTTTAATTTTTAATTCTTTTTGCTTTTTGGTTAGCAAAATTATAAACTTTCTGTTAGTGCCATTAGTTTTAGAAAAATTATGAACTTTCTGTTAGTGCCATTAGTTTTCAAATTTGAATAGTTAAAATTTGAATTCTTTAAAATTTGTGTGAATCACAAGTTTGTGATTAACTTACTAAAAAATGAGCATAGATGCGCTTATAGAGAAAATTCAACCTAAATTCATAGTAAATTTGTATGAATTTCAGAGAAATTCACTCTGAATTTAGGTTAAACTTTTCTCTATAAGGGCATCTATTTTCACTTTGAGAGGAGCTCAACAAGGCAGAGAGGGAAGGGCTTATAAACCGGTGTGAGCCCCCTACGGTTGGCGAGGTGGGACTAAACTCTGCCTGTAATGGGGACCAACCCTTTAGTCCCGGTTTGTGGCACAAACAGAGACTAATGGTCATGGTCCAGGGGCGAGGAGCATTGGTACCGGTTGGTGCCACGAACCGGGACCAATGCCCCCTTTAGTCCCGGTTGGTGGTACCAACCAGGACCAAAGGCCTTGTGCTGCCCCGCGTCAAAAGTTTAGTACCACCTCGCTAGCCAAGAGAGCTCGAGAGTGGTTTATAAGCGCTGCTGCGCCCATCCTCTCGAGCTCCTCTCAATTGTAGGCTTTCGGGCCTAACCATACGCTGTGTGCCTGTGGGCCTACTAGGCCACATGCGGGCCTGAATCCTGGCCCATGGTAGGGTTTCTAGTCGTATTCAGGCCATGGGGGCCCAGTAGGTGGCACTTTTTTTGTTTTCTTTGTTGCTTTATTTATTTTATTTTGTTTCTACTTACAACAAAATACTTATTGTTTTTATTTTAATTTATTTTATTAAAGTTTATTTTTACTTATTTTTCTTTTAGGTCACAAAAATTATAAACTTTCTGTTAGTGCCTTTAGTTTTCAAATTTGAATAGTTAAAATTTGAATTCTTTGATATTTGTGTGAATCAGAAGTTTGTGATTAACTTTACTATAAAAATAGTTTTTTTCCAGTTTTTTTGTTTTGTTTTTGCATTATTTATTTTCTTTTATTTATTGCTTTATTTTTTAATACTTTTTGATTTTAGGTCAGATAAATTATAAACTTTCTGTTAGTGCCATTAGTTTTAGAAAAATTATGAACTTTCTATTAGTGCCATTAGTTATCAAATTTAACTAGTTAAAATTTGAATTCTTTGAAATTTGTGTGAATCACAAGTTTGTGATTAACTTTACTATAAAAATAGTTTTTTTTCCAGTTTTTTTGTTTTGTTTTTTGCATTATTTATTTTCTTTTGTTTTTTGCTTTATTTTTTAATTCTTTTTGCTTTTAGGTTAGAAAAATTATAAGCTTTCTGTTAGTGCCATTAGTTTTAGAAAAATTATAAACTTTCGGTTAGTGCCATTAGTTTTCAAATTTGAATAGTTAAAATTTGAATAATGGTATTACGAGGGCCGAACCATAAGACATTAAAGCATTTCAAATGAACTCTGAAAAAGTTGAAAGTTGGCATGGTATCATAATTTCACCCACATAGCATGTGCATGTACAAAACGGACAATGGTATCATAGTCGTCTGTTACAAAGTTGGCACGGTATCATCATAATAGTTGCGGGAGAAAGTCTTCACTTTTTCTTTGCTTATGTCATTTGCTTATTGCGTCGTAACCATGGATAATCTTCATCATTTATCAGGATGCTTGGGTCAGCCTTGACTTTGAAGGGAGGAATTTCATGAAACTATTCATAATCTTCAGACATGTATGTCTTGCCCTCCACTCCCACGATGTCCCTTTTTCCTGAAAGAACTATGTGGCGCTTTGGCTCATCGTATGATGTATTCGCTTCCTTATCTTTTCTTTTTCTCGGTTTGGTAGACATGTCCTTCACATAGATAACCTGTGCCACATCATTGGCTAGAACGAACGGTTCGTCAGTGTACCCAATATTTTTCAGATCCACTGTTGTCATTCCGTACTATGGGCCTACCTGTACCCCGCCTCCTGTTAGATTGACCCATTTGCACTTAAACAAAGGGACCTTAAAATCATGTCTGTAGTCAAGTTCCCATATGTCCACTATGTAACCATAATATGTGTCCTTTCCCCTCTCGGTTGCTGCATCAAAGCGGACACCGCTGTTTTGGTTGGTGCTCTTTTGATATTGGGCGATCGTGTAAAATGTATTCCCATTTATCTCGTATCCTTTGTAAGTCAATACAGTCAAAGATGGTCCCCTGGACAACAAGTATAGCTCATCACAAACAGTGTTGTCACCTCTGAGATGTGTTTCCAACCAACTGCTGAAATTCCTGATGTGTTCACATGTAATCCACTCGTCGCACTGCTCCGGGTGTTTGGAGCGCAGACTATTCTTGTGTTCATCGACATACGGGGTCACCAAGGTAGAGTTCTGTAGGACTGTGTAGTGTGCTTGAGACCAAGAATATCCGTCCCTGCATATTATTGAGGCCCCTCCCAGCCTGCCTTTTCCAGTCAGTCTCCCCTCATGCCGCGATTTAGGGAGACCTATCTTCTTAAGGCCAGGAATGAAGTCAACACAAAACCCAATGGCATCCTCTGTTTGATGGCCCATGGAGATGCTTCCTTCTGGCCTAGCGCGGTTACGGACATATTTCTTTAGGACTCCCATCAACCTCTCAAAGGGGAACATATTGTGTAGAAATACGGGCCCCAGAATGACAATCTCGACGACTAGAGGAACTAGGAGGTGCGTCATTATATTGAAGAAGGATGGTGGGAACACCAACTCAAAACTGACAAGACATTGTGCCACATCACTCCTTAGCCTTGGTACAATTTCTGGATCGATCACCTTCTGAGAGATTGCATTGAGGAATGCACATAGCTTCACAATGGCTAATCGGATGTTTCCCGATAGAAGCCCCCTCAATGCAACCGAAAGCAATTGCGTCATAATCACGTGGCAGTCATGAGACTTTAGGTTCTGGAACTTTTTCTCTGGCATATTTATTATTCCCTTTATATTCGACGAGAAGCCAGTCATGACCTTCATACTGAGCAGGCATTCAAAGAAGATTTCTTTCTCTTCTTTCGTAAGAGCGTAGCTGGCGGGACCTTTATACTGCTTCGGAGGCATGCCATCTTTTTCGTGCAAACATTGCAGGTCCTCCCGTGCCTCAGGTGTATCTTTTTTCTTCCCATACATGCCCAAGAAGCCTAGCAGGTTCACGCCAAGGTTCTTCGTCACGTGCATCATGTCGATTGAAGAGCAGACCTCTAGGTCTTTCCAGTAGGGTAGGTCCCAAAATATAGATTTCTTCTTCCACATGGGTGCGTGTCCCTTAGTGTCATGCGGAACAGCTAGTCCGCCGGGACCCTTTCCAAAGATTACGTGTAAATCATTGACCATAGCAAGTACGTGATCACCGGTACGCATGGCGGGCTTCTTCCAGTGATCTGCCTCGCCTTTGAAATGCTTGCCCTTCTTTCGACATTGATGGTTGGTCGGAACAAATCGACGATGGCCTAGGTACACATTCTTCCTGCATTTGTCCAGGTATATACTTTCAGTTTCTTCTAAATAGTGCATGCATGTGTGGTATCCCTTGTTTGTCTGTCCTGAAAGGTTACTGAGAGAGGGCCAATCGTTGATGGTTACAAACAGCAACGCGTGCAGGTTAAATTCCTCCTGTTTGTGCTCATCCCACGTACGTACACCATTTCCATTCCACAGCTATAAAAGTTCTTCAACTAATGGCCTTAGCAACACATCAATGTCGTTGCCGGGTTGGTTAGGGCTTTGGATGAGAATTGGCATCATAATGAACTTCCGCTTCATGCACATCCAAGGAGGAAGGTTATACATACATAGAGTCACGGGCCAGGTGCTGTGATTGCTGCTCTGCTCCCCGAAAGGATTAATGCCATCCGCGCTTAAACCAAACCATACGTTCCTTGGGTCACTTGCAAACTCAGGCCAGTACTTTCTCTCGATTTTTCTCCACTGTGACCCGTCGGCGGGTGCTCTCAACTTCCCGTCTTTCTTACGGTCCTCACTGTGCCATCGCATCAACTTGGCATGCTCTTCGTTTCTGAACAGATGTTTCAACTGTGGTATTATAGGAGCATACCACATCACCTTCGCAGGGACCCTCTTCCTGGGGGGCTCACCGTTAACATCACCAGGGTCATCTCGTCTGATCTTATACCACAATGCACCACATACCATGCATGCGTTCAGACCCTTGTACGCACCGCAGTAGAGGATGCAGTCATTAGGGCATGCATGTATCTTCTGCACCTCCAATCCTAGAGGGCATACGACCTTCTTTGTTGCGTATGTACTGTCGGGCAATTCGTTGTCCTTTGGAAGCTTCTTCTTCAATATTTTCAGTAGCTTCTCAAATCCTTTGTCAGGCACAACATTCTCTGCAGGCAATTCTAGTACGGTACCGAGCTTTGTGTTGCCATCTTCGCAATTGGAGTACAGCCCTTTTTTGTGATCCTCTAACATGCGATCGAACTTCAGCTTCTCCTTTTGACTTTCGCATTGCGTCCTTGCATCGACAATGACCCAGCGGAGATCCTCATCATCGGGCACATCGTTTCGTTCCTCATGATCTTCAGCAGCTTCCCCCGTTGCAGCATCATTGGGCACATCGTCTGGTTCCTCTTGATCTTCAGCAGCTTCCCCCGTTGCAGCATCACCGTATTTAGGGGGCACATAGTTGTCATCGTCCTCTTCTTCTTCACCGTCTTCCATCATAACCCCTATTTCTCCGTGCCTCGTCCAAACATTATAGTGTGGCATGAAACCATTGTAAGGAAGGTGGGTGTGAAGGATTTTCCAGTCAGAGTAAGACATCGTATTCCCACATTTAGGGCATGGACAACACATAAAACCATTCTGCTTGTTTGCCTCAGCCACTTCGAGAAAATCATGCACGCCCTTAATGTACTCAGAGGTGTGTCTTTCACCGTACATCCATTGCCGGTTCATCTGCGTGCATTATATATAATTAAGTGTGTCAAAAACCATTACAGAACATCATGAATAGATAATTAAGTGACCAAATTAATAGAAGTTCATCATCACATTAAAACCAAAGTACATACATAGTTCTCATCTAACAACATATAGCTCTCCAGAGCATCTAATTAATTAAACCATACATTGAAACTATGTAAAACATTTCAATGCGAAAACAAATGCAACCAAGGTAACAATTGATCCAATGCCATAATGATACCAAGCCTTGGTATGAATGGCATATTTTCTAATCTTTCTCATCTTCAACCGCATTGCATCCATCTTGATCTTGTGATCATCGATGACATCCGCAACATGCAACTCCAATATCATCTTCTCCTCCTCAATTTTTTTATTTTTTCTTCAAGTAATTGTTTTCTTCTTCAACTAAATTTAACCTCTCGACAACAGGGTTGGTTCGAATTTTCGGTTCAACTACCTCCTAGATAAATAAAATCTATGTCACGTTGGTCGGCATAATTCTCATAAACAATAAATGAACCAAATAGTTATAAAAAGATAATATATACCACATCCGAATCATAGCCAGGACGAGGGCCGACGGGGCCGGATACCAAAACCATGGCACTATATAATAACAAGCAATAATAAAAGTAAGAAAATTAGACAAGTATCTATCTAAAGTAAGAATTTTTTTCTTTCAGAAAGAAGATAAGAACAAGAGGCTCACCATGGTGGTGCCGGCAACGAGATCGGTGCGGGCGATCGACGGCGGTGAAGACGGGAATGGGACGTGACGGGTCGCTAAACCTAGACAAATCTCGAGGAAAATGGAGCTTTGAGGTCGAGCTTCGAGAGGAGAAAGCTTAACTAGTGTGGCTCGGGTATTTCATCGAACACCTCATGTGCATAGGAGGTGAGCTAGAGCACCACAAAGCCCTCCCCTTGCCGGCCAGAGAAAAACAGAGCACTGGGGTGCTCTGCTCGTGGGCGAGGGGTATATATAGGCACCTCATTGGTCCCGGTTCGTGGCATGAACCGGTACCAAAGGGAAGCCTGTGGTCCTGGTTCAAGCCACCAATCGGGACCAATGGTGGTGGGCCAGGAGCGAGGCCCAATGGTCCCGGTTCGTCCCACCAACCGGGACCAAAGGGGCCAGACGAACCGGGACCAATGCCCCCACGAGGCCCGCCAGGCCCCTAGCCTCACGAACCGGGACCAATGCCCCCATGGGTCCCGGTTCTGGACTGAACCGGGACTAATGGGCTGACCCGGCCTGAACCAAAGCCCTCTTTTCTACTAGTGCGAGAGGGGTGAATCATAAGTGGGAAGCTTGTCCAAGTAAGGACAACACCCAAGCACCGGTCCACGCACATATCAAATTATCAAGGTAATGAACGCGAATCATGTGAGCATGATGAAAACTGCTTGACAATAATTCCCATGTGTCCTCGGGAGCACTTTGCTCTATATAAGAATTTGTCCAGTCTTGTCCTTTGCTATAAAAAGGATTGGGCCACCTTTCTGCACCTTTGTTACACTTGTTACTTGTTACTCGTTACGAATTATCTTATCACACAACTATCTGTTACCGATAATTTCCGTGCTTGCAGATAATACCTTGCTGAAAACCGCTTCTCATTTCCTTCTGCTCCTCGTTGGGTTCGACACTCTTACTTATTGATAGGACTATGATAGATCCCCTATACTTGTCGGTCATTGATACGTCTCCAACGTATCAATAATTTTTGATTGTTCCATGCTATTATATTATCAATTTTGGATGTTTAATGGACTTTCATATGCTCTTTTATTTTTTTTGGACTAACCTATTAACCCGAGGCCCAATGCCAGTTTCTGTTTTTTTGCCTATTTTAGAGTTTCGCAGAAAAGGAATACCAAATAGAATCCAAACGGAATGAAACCTTCACGATGATCTTTCTTGGATCGAAAGCAATCCAGAAGACTTGGAGTTGAAGTCTGGAACTCCGTGAGGTGGCCACGAGGCAGGAGGGCGCGCCCAGGGGGTAGGCGTGCCCCCACCCTCGTGGGCCCCACATAGCTCCACCGATGTACTTCTTTCGCCTATATATACTGTTATACCCTATAAACATCAGGGGGAGCCACGAAACCACTTTTCCATCGCCGCAACCTTCTGTACCCGTGAGATCCCATATTGGGGCCTTTTCCGGTAATCTGCCGGAGAGGGAATCGATCATGGAGGGTGAGGGAGTCCTGGATTAGGGGGTGTCCGGATGGCCGGACTATACCTTCAGCCGGACTCCTAGACTATGAAGATACAAGATTGAAGACTTCGTCCCGTGTCCGGAAGGGACTTTCCTTGGCGTGGAAGGCAAGCTTGGCGATACGGATATGCAGATCTCCTACCATTGTAACCGACTTTTTGTAACCCTAACCCTCTCCGGTGTCTATATAAACTGGAGGGTTTTAGTCCGTAGGACAACATACACAACAACAATCATACCATAGGCTAGCTTCTAGGGTTTAGCCTCTCTGATCTCGTGGTAGATCTACTCTTGTACTACCCTTATCATCAATATTAATCAAGCAGGACGTAGGGTTTTACCTCCATCGAGAGGGCCCGAACCTGGGTAAAACTTCGTGTCCCTTGCCTCCTGTTACCATCCGGCCTAGACGCACAGTTCGGCACCCCCTACCCGAGATCCGCCGGTTTTGACACCGACATTGGTGCTTTCATTGAGAGTTCCTCTGTGTCGTCGCCTTCAGGCTCGATGGCTCCTATGATCATCAATAGTGATGTAGTCCAGGGTGAGACCTTCCTCCCCAGACAGATCTTCGTCTTCGGCGGCTTCGCACTGCGGGCCAATTCACTTGGCCATCTGGAGCAGATCGAAAGCTACGCCCCTGGCCGTCAGGTCAGATTTGGAAGTCTAAACTACACGGTTGACATCCGCGGGGACTTGATCTTCGACGGATTCGAGCCATTGCCGAGCGCGCCGCACTGTCATGACGAGCATGATATAGCTCTGCCGCCGAACAGTGCCCTGGAGGCCGCACCCGCATCGGCTTCGACCCTTAATTTGGAGCCAACTACGCGGATCGAGGATGGGTGGTTGGACGCCGCCTCGGGGGCTGTGATCCCAATGGTGATAGAGCCGAACACCAGCCCCGCACCCCACAAGACTCGTGACTCCAAGAAGCCGGATTCCTCTCCGGACTCCGAACCCTGCGCGCCACTGCTGATCGAATCCGATTGGGCGCCGATTATGGAGTTTACTGATGCGGACATCTTTCAGCACTCGCCTTTTGGCGATATTCTAAAGACACTGAAGTCTCTCTCTTTATTAGGAGAGCCCTGGCCAGACTACAGTCAGCAAGGTTGGGGTACGAATGATGAAGAAATTCAAAGCCCACCCACCACCCACTTTGTAGCCACTATCGATGATTTAACTGACATGCTCGACTTTGACTCCGAAGACATCGACGGTATGGACGCCGATGAAGGAGACGATGAAGAACCAGCGCCTATTAGGCCCTGGAAAACCACCTCTTCATATGACATATGCATGGTGGACACCCCAAAAGAAGGAGATGGTGATGGAACAGCGGAGGATGACCCCTCCAAGAAACAGCCTAAGCCCCGGCGTCAGCGGCGCCGATCAAAATCCCGCCAAAACAAATACGGTGATTCCGGCATTGGAGATAATAATACTCCGGAGAGTGCCGAAGAAAACCCCCTCCAGCAAGACTTAGCACAGGAGGGGAGAAACCAGCCCTCATGAGAGAGCGGCAGACAGAGAGGTCGAGGACGATAATTATATGCCTCCCTCCGAAGATGAGGCAAGCCTCGACGACGACGAATTTGTCGTGCCAGAGGATCCCGTCGAACAAGAGCGTTTTCAACGCAGGCTTATGGCCATGGCAAGAAGCCTCAAGAAAAAACAGCAACAACTTAGAGCTGATCAAGATTTTCTAGTCGACAGATGGACTGAAGTCCTTGCGGCCGAAGAGCATAAACTCGAACGCCCCTCCAAGAGCTATCCAAAGCGCAGGTTGCTACCCCGGCTAGAGGAGGAAGCACTTAAACCTGCATCACCTGCACTCGATACGGCCGATCGGCCACCTCGTGGCCGCGACAGAGAGGCCTCTCGGCCCTCCACTCAAGCCGCACCCCGTACCAAGCACGGGAAAATGTGCCAGACCTGCAAGATATGTTGGAGGACAAGGCAAGGCAAACAAGATCAATCTATGGATTGCAATGGTGCCCCACGGCTCGAGACGGTAACCGTCACGCCGGCCATATATTCGGCAGGGCCGAACACAGTAAACAATGCTCATTGGAGCTACGTCATGATATAGCCCAGTATAGAGGCGCCGCACACCCACTATGCTTCATAGACGAAATAATGGATCATCAAATCCCCGAGGGTTTCAAACCCATAAACATCGAATCATATGATGGCACAACAGATCCTGCGGTATGGATCGAGGATTATCTCCTTCATATCCACATGGCCTGCGGCGATGATTTCCACACCATCAAATACCTCCCACTCAAGCTTAAAGGACCAGCTCGGCATTGGCTAAACAGCTTACCAACAGGATCAATCAGTTGTTGGGAGGACCTGGAAGCCGCATTCCTTGACAATTTCCAGGGCACTTATGTGCGACCCCCAGACACCGATGACCTAAGTCACGTAATTCAGCAGCCAGAGGAATCGGCCAGGCCATTCTGGACACGGTTCCTAACAAAGAAAAATCAAATAGTCGACTGTTCGGACGCTGAGGCCCTAGAAGCCTTCAAGCACAATATCCGTGATGAGTGGCTTGCCCGGCACCTTGGAAAGGAAAAGCCGAAATCTATGGCAGCACTCACGACACTCATGACCCGCTTTTGCGCGGGAGAAGACAGCTGGCTCGCTCGTAGCAACAATATGACCAAGAACCCTGGTAATTCGGATACCAGGGACAGCAGTGGCAGGTCGCGTCACAACAAGCAGAAGTGCCGCATTAACGGCTACAATGCTGAGGATACAATAGTTAATGCTGGATTCAGAGGCTCTAAATCCGGTCAGCGGAAAAAGCCATTCAAAACAAATCCTAGGGGCCCGTCCAGTTTGGACCGAATACTCGACCGCTTGTGCCAGATACATGGCACCCCCGAAAAACCAGCCAATCACACCAACAGGGATTGTTGGGTGTTCAAGCAGGCAGGCAAGTTAAATGCCGAGAATACAGACAAGGGGCTGCATAGCGATGACAACGAAGAGCCCCGGCTGCCGAACAATAGTGGGCAGAAGGGTTTTCCCCCACAAGTGCGGACGGTGAATATGATATACGCAACCCACATCCCCAAGAGGGAGCGGAAGCGCGTGTTAAGGGACGTATACGCGATAGAGCCAGTCGCCCCAAAGTTCAACCCATGGTCCTCCTGCCCGATCACCTTTGATTGAAGGGACCATCCCACTAGCACCCGTCATGGCGGATTCGCCGCATTGGTTCTAGACCCAATTATTGACGGATTTCATCTCACTAGAGTCCTTATGGATGGCGGCAGTAGCCTGAACCTGCTTTACCAGGATACAGTGCGGAAAATGGGCATCGATCCCTCGAGGATTAAGCCCACCAAAACGACCTTTAAAGGCGTAATACCAGGTGTCGAGGCCAACTGTACAGGCTCAGTCACACTTGAAGTGGTCTTCGGATCTCCGGATAATTTTCGAGGCGAGGAGTTAATCTTCGACATAGTCCCATTCCGCAGTGGCTATCACGCACTGCTCGGGCGAACCGCATTTGCCAAGTTCAACGCGGTACCGCACTACGCATACCTTAAGCTCAAGATGCCAGGCCCTCGAGGAGTAATTACGGTCAATGGAAACACCGAGCGCTCCCTTTGAACGGAGGAGCACACGGCGGCCCTTGCAGCGGAAGTACAAAGCAGCCTTTCCATGCAGTTCTCCAGTCCGGCCATTAAACGTCCGGACACCGTCAAGCGCGCTCGGAGTAATGCACAACAAGACCGCCTGGCACGTTCTGAGCAGGCGTAGCTATGCGGCCCCAACCCCAGCCCTCGCAAAAAGGCGACGCCAGTGCTTCACGTACATAACTACGCTCTAGAAACACCATGGGTACAGGGGGAGGGGCGCCATCACGGCACGCCCGAAACACAGCTTAAACCGCACCAGGGGCTGTCGATTTTTTAATTTTCTCTTACTTTCAGGACTCTACTCTTCGGAAGGCCTGTTCGGCACTTCAATTGCCGCACAAACGATGCAAGAACCAGGGAAGCAGACGAGCCATGCCGCATTACCGAACTCCCAGGTGGTCTCTATCACGAGCAGTATACCTGTTTCGCATACCATTCCGCAGCCTCCCCCTGGAACGGACATGTTAAATAGTCCAACCTTTTCCTTATCGCATTATTTGTATCGTTCTACTTTGATCGCAGCCCTTTTTAATAAACAATGCATAGCTTTTGTCTATTTTTGCATTACTCTTTTTTAATATAAATATATGTTCCTTAATGACATGTTGCACCCGTACACTTTGGTACGGCCAAAATACGCCAGGGGATTTAGTACCCCTCAATATGGTGTGAGAAGTCCGAACACTTTCACAAGTGCGGCACCCCAAACTTATAGCATTATATGCATCGGCTCCGAATCATGTCTTGGGTCAATAGTTGGGTTTGCCCCGCTCCTATGTTTTGGTGCCTTACGTTCCGCTATATCGGCTAAGGTAGCACTAGGAGAACCACTGCGATTGTGCCCCAGTTGAGCTGGGTCGAGCACCTCAGTGGAGAAAGCTAAAACTGACTGTCACGATGAAGCAAGAGCTGGTCGCTGTTCGAGAGGTTTTTTCGAGTCCCTAAAGACTTATGCTGCTTAGGGCAAGGATTAGGCTCTGTCCGGCCAAGGCGTGGATAGCGCCCCGAATTCGGTCTTCCGAATACTAGGGGCTTCGCCGAAATTTAAAATTATAGAATTCTATGGCTAAGTGAGAGTGTTCATGCATTATAGTCTGATTGCCTTGTTCGTTGGGCTAAGCGCCTCCCTCGAAGGACCCAAACATGGGAAAAAGAGCGCCCAGGTTTATCCCCGAACACCCCAGCACTAGCGGCACGGGGGCAGAAGCCGACGACTCGCCATCTCTCAGTATTTATAAATAGCCGCACAGAAGGTAATATTTTAAATTCCAACAGCATTGCTTAGCGCATATGAACAAGTTTTCAGCGCACAGGACAAAACGAGCGAGTTTTACTCAAAAAATACATCCTTGGAACATTCATCCGCCATAAGGCGGGCACCCTTCAGAACATCCTTATAATAATTCTCGGGCTTCCGATGCTCCTTCCCCGGCGGTGGCCCATCCTTCACAAGCTTCTCAGCATCCAGCTTGCCCCAGTGCACCTTAGCACGGGCAAGGGCCCTACGGGCACCCTCAATGCAGATGGAGCGCTTGATGACTTCGAGCCTTGGACAGGCCTCCACCAGCCGCCGCACCAGCCCAAAATAGCTCCCAGGCAGAGCCTCTCCAGGCCACAGCCGAACTATGAGGCCCTTCAAGGCATGTTCGGCCGCCTTGTGGAGCTCGACCAGTTGCTTCAGCTGGTCGCTCAGGGCACGGGGTGTCCGGCCTCAGCATACTGAGACCAGAACACCTTCTCTATCGAGTTTCCCTCCTCGGCTCGATAGAATGCGGCGGCATCGGACACACTCCGGGGAAGATCTGCAAACGCTTGTGGAGAGCTCCGTATTCGGGTAAGTAACAAGTAACTCACGTTTATGTGTTTGCTTTGCATAAAGAATGCCTTACCCGCCACTATCTTCTTCACCTCATCCAACTCCTGGAGGGTCTTCTGGGATTCGGCCTTGGCAGACTTGGCATTTTCAATAGCCGCCGCGAGCTCGGACGCTTGTGTCTTTGAGTCAAGCTCCAAACTCTCATGTTTTTTCATCAGAACCTGGAGCTCTTGTTGTACCTTGCCAACCTGGGCCTCGTACTTCTCCCGCTCGGTGCGCTCCGTGGTCGCCCTCTTCTCGGCCTCGACCAGCGCTTGCTTAAGGGTCGCCACCTCAGACGTGGCCCCTACAATAGCCACGATAATCCTGTCATTTTTTGCAATTGCACCTTTTTATATATATTTAAACAAGGTATTTCTTACCTTCATTGTCCTCGAGCTGCTTCTTGGCACGCCCGAGCTCTTGCTCAGACTGCTTGAGGCTCTTCTTTAGCGTGTCCACTTTCGCAGTCAGTGCGGCGGATGCCAGCAGGGAAGCCTGCATACGCATATTGACTCCTTTTTGTTAGACTCCTGCGAATTTTATTTGATCCTCTATTCGGCTTTTCTCCCCGAACCCAAACAGAGCATCAGGGGCTACAGTCTATGCGGTAATATTATTTACACATTCTTTACTTACCTCAAAGCCTGTTAAAAGGCTAGTACAAGCTTCAGTCAGTCCGCTCTTGGCGGACTGAACCTTCTGGACCACCGCACTCATAATGGTGCGGTGCTCCTCGTCGATGGAGGCGCCTTGGAGCGCCTCCAACAGATCGTCCGGCGCCTCCGGTTGGACAGGGGTCACCGGCACAGTGGGCTTGCTCCTCTTGGAAGGAGGTCGCCCGCCGGACTCCGGAACCTTTGAAGGTTCCGGAGCAGTGTCCGGCCTTGAGCCGGACTTAGAGCCCTAGGGGGTTTCATCCCCTTTACTCCTGGAGTCCGGGAGGTCGCCTTCCGGCGCCTCCAGGACCACCTCCTCCCGGCTTGGAGCCTGTTGGGACAACATTTCGGTGTCGTCCGTAGGGCGGGGGGAGGAAGCCGTCGGAAGCAAGTTCACATCCGACGAGTCCAGTGAGCCGCTCGACAACGCGTCGAGCCGGTCTTTGGGTGGGCTGCATAAACATATTCGACATAAGGGAAAGCAGTGCAATAAAAGAATACTATGAATTACTCTGGTATCCGGATACTTACGATTTCGCCAGGGGCTTGGCCCTGAGCGGCCACTCCTCTCCGCCGTTGTCGGCATCGGTGGAGTAGTCCGGAGGAAGGGCTTTCCCCTTCTTGGACCCTCCGGCCTCCCAGAGAGGGTGGCCTTCCTTTTCTTCTCTCCTCCCGCTGGAGGGGGAGAGGTCTCTTCTCCTTCCTCCTCGTCTTCATGGGAGGAATGCGCCTCGGAGTCGTCTGATGATGAATCCGACACCTCCTGGTGCCTGGCCTTCTTCGTGGCCTTCTTATCCGGCCCCACATAGGGTGCCGGAACCAGCAGCTTCGCCAAGCGAGCATCGGCTGGGTCTTTGGGCGAAGGAGCAGGACAGTTGATCTGTCCGGACTGCGCCTGCCAAGCCTGTAAAAGGTAAGGGAGTTTAGATCCCGCATAGAGTCAAACTATGAAAAATTAATACCCTGTAAGAGGAACAAACAACTTACCGCGCTAGCATGATGTTGCGCGCTGAATCCGCGATCCTCGGTAGCGGATGCGGGAGCCTCGGCGCCCTTGAAAAGCACCTTCCAGGCATCTTCGTACGTCGTGTCGAAGAGCTTGCTCAGAGTTCGGTGCTGCGCCGGATTGAACTCCCATAGATTGAAGGCTCGTTGTTGACACGGGAGGATCAGGCGGATGAGCATAACCTTGACTACATTGACAATCTTGAGCTGCTTGTCCACCAGGGATTGGAGGCATGTTTGCAGTCCAGTCACCTCTCCTTTTCTGCCCCACGACAGGCCCGTCTCTATCCAGGACGTGAGCTGCGTTGGGGGTCCGGACCCCAACTCGGGGGCTGCGACCCACTCAGGGTCGCGCGGCTCGGTGATGTAAAACCACCCCGATTGCCACCCCTTCAGGGTCTCCACGTAGGAGCCCTCGAGCCATAAGACGTTGGGCATCCTGCCCACTATGGTGCCTCCGCACTCTGCCTGGTTGCCGCGCACCACCTTCGGCCTGACGTTGAAATTCTTGAGCCATAGGCCAAAATGTGGGTGGATGCAGAGGAAAGCCTTGCACACGACGATAAACGCCGAGATGTTGAGGACAAAGTTCTGGGCCAGATCGTGGAAATCCAGTCCATAGTAGAACATGAGCCCCCAGACAAATGGGTGAAGAGGGAAGCCCAGTCCGCGGAGGAAATGGGGGAGGAACACCACCCTCTCATGGGGCCTAGGGGTGGGGATGAGCTGCCCCTTTTTGGGAAGCCGGTACGCGATGTCGTTAGAAAAGTATCCGGCCTTCCTCAGTTTTTTGATGTGTCCCTCCGTGACGGAGGAGACCATCCACTTGCCTCCCGCTCCGGACATGGATGGAGAAGGTTGAGGTGGGGAGTGCGGACTTGGGCGCTGGAGCTCGAGTGCGCGAGAATGGATAGGCAAAGGAGGAAGAAGGCGTAGGTGAAAAGGTGGATCCTTATCCCCTTATATGGGTGGACGCAACTACGTGTCCCCACCAGCCTGGTAAAACTCGCTTATCTCCAAGCGCCGTAATCAATGGCGCGGTTGGGTTACCCATGCCCGTATTGATGAGAATCCCAGAATAAGGGGACACGATCTCTGCTTTATCAAGACGTGCCAAGGAAACCGCCTCGCATGAGGCGCTGAGGTGGGATAATAAAATGACTTGGATAAAGGCTTGGTCGTGGTGCGTCACACTACGGAATACGTCAGCAGATTAGATTTGTGTAAATATTATTCTCTCTATGGCAATATGTGGAAACTTATTTTGCAGAGCCGGACACTATCTTTGTGTTCAAAATCTTCTATGAAGTACTTGGAGGAGGAACCCGCCTTGCAATGCCGAAGACAATCTGCGCGCCGGACTCGTCGTCCTTGAAGCCTGGTTCAGGGGCTACTGAGGGAGTCCTGGATTAGGGGGTGTCCGGATGGCCGGACTATACCTTCAGCCGGACTCCTGGACTATGAATATACAAGATTGAAGACTTCGTCCCGTGTCCGGAATGGACTTTCCTTGGCGTGGAAGGCAAGCTTGGTGATACGGATATGCAGATCTCCTACCATTGTAACCGACTTTGTGTAACCCTAACCCTCTCCGGTGTCTATATAAACCGGAGGGTTTTAGTCCGTAGGACAACATACAAAACAACAATCATACCATAGGCTAGCTTCTAGGGTTTAGCCTCTCTGATCTCGTGGTAGATCTACTCTTGTACTACCCATATCATCAATATTAATCAAGCAGGACGTAGGGTTTTACCTCCATCAAGAGGGCCCGAACCTGGGTAAAACTTCGTGTCCCTTCCCTCCTGTTACCATCCGGCCTAGACGCACAGTTCGGGACCCCCTAACCGAGATCCGCCGGTTTTGACACCGACAGAGGGCTTCTTCATCAACACGATAGCCTCTCTGATGAAGCGTGAGTTGTTTACCATAGACCTTCGGGTCCATAGTTATTAGCTAGATGGCTTCTTCTCTCTCTTTGATCATCAATACAAAGTTCACCTTGATGTTCTTGGAGATCTATTCGATGTAATACTCTTTTGTGATGTGTTTGCCGAGATCCGATGAATTGTGGATTAATGAACTTGATTATCTACGAATATTATTTGGTTATTCTCTGAATTATTATATGCATGATTTGATATCTTTGCAAGTCTCTTAAAATTATCGATTTAGTTTGTCCTACTAGATTGATCTTTCTTGAAATGGGAGAAGTTCTTAGCTTTGGGTTCAATCTTGTGGTATCCTTTCCCAGTGATAGTAGGGGCAGAAAGGCACGTATTGTCTTGTTGCCATCGAGGATAAAAAGATGGGGTTTATATCATATTGCTTGAGTTTATCCCTCTACATCATGTCATCTTGCTTAAAGCGTTACTCTGTTCTTATGAACTTAATACTCTAGATGCATGCTAGATAGCGGTCGATGTGTGGAGTAATATTAGTAGATGCAGAATCGTTTTGGTCTACTTGACATGAACGCGATGCCTATATTCATGATCATTGCCTTTGATATCTTCATAACTATGCTCTTTTCTATCAATTGCTCGGTAGTAATTTGTTCACCCACCATAATACATGCTATCTTGAGAGAAGCCACTAGTGAAACCTATGGCCCCTGGGTCTCTTTCTTATTATTTTGCATCTCTTTTATTTACATCACATCACTTTACTATATTGCAATCTTTACTTTCCAATCTATACAACAAAAATACCAAAAATATTTATCTTACTATCTTTATCATATATCACTTTTGTGAGTGATCGTGAAGGGATTGACAACCCCTTTATCGCGTTGGTTGCAAGGTTCTTGATTGTTTGTGCAGGTACTAGGTCACTTGTGTGTTGTCTCCTACTGGATTGATACCTTGGTTCTCATAAACGGAGGGAAATACTTACGCTACTTTGCTGCATCACCCTTTCCTCTTCAAGGGAAAACCAATGCTTGCTCAAGAGGTAGCAAGAAGGATTTCTGGCGCCATTGCCGGGGAAATCTACGCCAAGTCAAGACATACCAAGTACCCATCATAAAAACTCTTCTCCCTCGCATTACATTATTTGCCATTTGCCTCTCGTTTTCCTCTCCTCCACTTCTAAAACGATTTTCGAAAACCTTTGCCTTTTATTCGCCCCTTTTCCGTTCATCTCTTTTTGCTTGCTTCTTGTGTGCTTGTCTGTTGGATTGATTGTTTGTCATGATGGATCAAGATAATACTAAATTGTGTGACTTTTCCAAAACCAACAACAATGATTTTATTACCACTCTATTGCTCCTACTACCGATGTTGAATCTTGTGAAATTAATACCGCCTTGTTGAATCTTGTTATGAAAGATCAATTTTTTGGCCTTCTTAGTGAAGATGTCGTTACCCATCTAAACAACTTTGTTGATTTGTGTGATATGCAAAAGAAGATAGATGTGGATAATGATATTGTTAAGTTGAAGCTATTTTCGTTTTCGCTTAGAGATCGTGCTAAAACACGGTTCTCTTCTTTGCCTAAAAATAGTATTGATTCATGGAATAAGTGCAAAGATGCTTTTATCTCTAAGAATTTTCCTCCCGCCAAGATCATATCTCTTAGGAATGATATTATGAATTTTAAGCAACTTGATCATTAGCATGTTGCCCATGCTTGAGAGAGGATGAAATTAATGATATGTAATTGCCCTACACATGGTTTGAATTTGTGGATGATTATATGAAAATTTTATGCCGAATTGAATTTTGCTTCTAGAAATCTTTTAGATTCAGCTGCGGGAGGCACTTTTATGGAAATCACTTTAGGAGAAGCTACTGAACTCCAAGATAATATTATGGTTAATTATTCTCAATGGCACGCCGAAACATACACTAGTAGAAAAGTTCATGCGATTGAAGAGATTAATGTTTTGAGTGGAAAGATGGATGAACTTATGAAATTTTTTGCTAATAAAAGTGTTTATTTATATCCTAATGATATGCCTTTGTCCACTTTGATTGAGAATAATAATGAATCTATGGATGTGAATTTCATTGGTAGGAACAATTTTGGTAACAACGCGTATAGAGGGAATTTTAATTCTAGGCCGTTTCCTAGTAATTCCTCTAATAATTATGGTAATTGCTACAACAAATCTTATGGAAATTTTAATAAGATACCACCTGATTTTGAGACTAGTGTTAAAGAATTTATGAATTCGCAAAAGAATTTTAATGCTTTGGTTGAAGAAAAATTGCTTAAGATTGATGAATTGGCTAGGAACATGGATAGTATTTCTCTTGATGTTGATTCTTTAAAACTTAGATCTATTCCACCTAAGCATGACATCAATGAGTCTCTCAAAGCCATGAGAATTTCCATTGGTGAGTGCAAAGAAAGAACTGCTAGGATGCATGCTAAAAAAGATGCTTTGTGAAAGCGTGTTCTTCTAGTTTTCATGATAATAATGATGAAGATCTAAAAGTGCTCGATGTGACTCCTATTAAATCCTTGTTTTCCAATATGAATCTTGATAAAGATGGGACTGGAGATGAGTCAACTTTAGTTAAAAGGCGTCCCAATGATTCGGAGTTTTTAGATCTTGATGCAAAAATTAATAAAAGTGGGATTGAAGAGGTCAAAACTTTACACAGCAATGAACCCACTATTTTGGATTTCAAGGAATTTAATTATTACAGTTGCTCTTTGATAGATTGCATTTCCTTGTTGCAATCCGTATTAAATTCTCCTCATGCTTATAGTCAAAATAAAGCTTTTACTAAACATATCGTTGATGCTTTAAAGCATTCCCATGAAGAAAAGCTTGAACTTGAAGTTTCTGTCCCTAGAAAACTTTATGATGAGTGGGAACATACTATTAAAATTAAGATTAAAGATTATGAATGCTATGCGTTATGTGATTTGGGTGCTAGTGTTTCCCCGATTCCAAAAACTTTGTGTGACGTCCTAGGTTTCCGTGAATTTGATGATTGTTCTTTAAATTTGCATCTTGCGGATTCCACCCTTAAGAAACCTATGAGAAGGATTAATGATGTTCTTATTGTTGCAAATAGGAATTATGTGCCCGTAGATTTCATTGTTCTTGATATAGACTGCAATCCTACATGTCCTATTATTCTTGGTAGACCTTTCCTTAGAACGATTGGTGCAATTATTGACATGAAAGAAGGAAATATTAGATTCCAATTTACGTTAAGCAAAGGCATGGAACACTTTCCTAGGAAGAAAATTAAAGGGTCTGTCTAGGGCACATCTAGATGTTCTTTAAGTATTCCACATCTAAAAACTGATGTCATCATCCTGATATAGCGAGCGTACTCCTCCCCACGGTTGTCGTTGTTGTTTGTCGTTCTTTTGGGCTCGTTGCTTGTTTCGGGTTGACAACTGGGCTTCGTTTTCTGTTGTCCAAACAATTGGGCGGGCCCGGAAAACTTCATTGACTGCTCTTAAACTCTGCAGCCCAGCACGAAACAATCTGTAGCAGGCAAAATTAGAAAAAACAAGCGCCTCCACATCAACAGCTTGGATAAATCAAAACCTAATCTTATATTCCGGGATAAGATTAGGTTACTTCTATAGGTATTTCAAGCGCTACTAGTAGGCTTTATCCTAGTAGTGTTAGAGGCAAGACTAGCAACCTAATCTTACCATTTAACATTTGATAAGTGCATATGTGTTTTCCACCTAATCACATATTCCGGGATCATAGAAATTATAGCATATAATATAAACTCTTAATTATGAGATTAGAAATATAATAATGAAATAGTATTTCCTCCAGGGCATATTTCCTACAAACATATGGTAAAAATTATGTGGTTACTATCTGAGTATGTTAGAAATCCATATGAACATGTGCAAACAACTTTAATATGTAGAAATTAAATGTCTACATTATACACACCAATTTTGGTTGTTCATATCTTCTCTCAGAATGGCTTTCGTGCAGATAGAACCGCATGTCAATAGAATATGAGAATTGCAGCATGCGTGTAGAAGTTAAGTCTCTGCACTATTATACTCCATATATTTGGTGGTTCATATGTTCTTTTAGAACGGCTTTCATGCATATAGAGCCACATGTCGATAAAATATCAACATTGCAGCATGCATGTAGAAATTAAATGTCTACATTATTATACTCCAGAAATTTGGTGGTTTGTATGTTCTTTTAGAATGGCCTTCATGCATATAGGAGTTAAATGCCTACATTATTATACTCCACAAATTCGGTGGTTCGTATCTTCTTTCATAATGGCATCCATGCAGATACAGCCACATCTTCCAGGTAGAATATCAGAATTGCAACATGCATATCTTCTAGATAGGATCATACAATCATTTCTTTGACTTTTTAGGTCTAATCTTTCCAGGCTATAAGCTAGGGTGTAGCCTATTTTCATGTGCATCAATTTCATGCCCTCTTAGTTGCTTTTTGGATGTTCATTTGTGGAGACATGGGAGACGTCAAGCTGATAGGCTTGTTATGCCTGTTCCTGCTCATGCCAGTTTTAGTTGCTGGTAAGCATTGTCCGAAAATTTCATATGAATAACTAGGAACTTCCTCAAAGCTTTTTATACCTTTTTTAATCTTATGTGAAATTTGTACTCCATTCCACTACTTTTTATCTTGTTCCTTTGTGGAACATCATAGGATCTGAATTTCTTTTTGTACACAAAATTGTGTGGTTATTTTATAGGTTCGGAAGCAGAGATGATATGCGAGCGCTATAGTGTGACCTATTTTACTTTACTATGCACATATGATCGATGTGTTCATGCATGCCACAAGGAGCACAAGGAGAGCTTTCACAAAGCATTTTGTTTCAGATTCCCCAGAATTTGTATGTGCCGATGGAAGTGTTGAATAAGAAACATGTTGCAAGTATCATAGGGTGTGTGATGTAACAAGTAATAATGTTGTGTAGTGCGATGAATTAACAATGAGCACTGGAAGAAGTTGAGGATCTACCAAATATTCCTTAAACCATGGCTTACTTTTGTTCGACACGATAAGCCGATAAGAATGTATTGTCCGCGTTGATACTAAAATTCTTTCTGAAGTGATTCAAAAGAAAAATTTCTACGAAGTCGACCCAGTTAACCTAGCCCATTTAAGTAAGAGGAGGAGAAAATACTGTCTTTTGGTGTATGCACATGTTGTGGGGCCCAGTCAAGCCAGCCCAAGGCAGAAAATACAAAAAAAATTTGTTCCCATGAGGAATTAAACCGACTACCTCCTCATTAAGGTAAGTTTGTTACAGCCAATTGAGCTACCTCGATGTTTTTGTTTAGAAGTGAAGGTTGTATTACCTATTAAATAGTCTCACTTTGATTTGTTAGATGCAACCTCTCAGTTTATATACGTCTTTGAGTTCTCTACGAATCAACCATCAAACTTGGGAGTCAATAAGCCAAGGATAAGGGGCGATGTGATAAAAAAAAGAAAGGTCTGTCTAGGGCACATCTAGATGTGCTTTAAGTATTGCACATCTAAAAACTGACGTCATCATCCTGATATAGTGAGTGTACTCCTCCCCACGGTTGTCGTTGTCGTTTGTCCTTCTTTTGGGATCGTTGCTTGTTTCGGGTTGACAACTAGGCTTCGTTTTCTGCTGTCTAAACAATTGGGAGGGACCGGAAAACTTCACTGACTGCTCCTAAACTCTGCAGCCCAGCACAAAACAATCTGTAGCAGGAAAAATTAGGAAACACAAGCACCTCCACATCAACATCTTGGATAAATAGAACCGCGCATGGAAAATAGAAGCGCATCCAGCACCATCAGCTTACCCCCCCATTCCCTTTTGTTGCTCTGTACTAAAAATCGCTCCCCTCCACGTCTCTAAATAGAAGTAGGAATCCCAAATATCACATGTGTGTGTTCTAACTAGACCTTAGAATCCCAAATCTCCCCAAAACCTAATAAGAAAACGCTTGAGAAATTCGTCCCTGAAAACAACTTGAATGCGTTGTGGGGTAGGCGGGGCAGTGGGGGAGAAAATCAGTGAGAATCACTCACTGCAGGTGCTCCCATGGGTGAGGGATCCATCGGCTGGGCACCGTTGAGGGGGGGCTCGTCGCCGGTGACCTCCGACAAGCTCCCCCTTTGCTTTGAGGTGCGTGCTCCCGTGTTCCTCTCCCTCTTCTCTCTCTTCTCTGATTTCAAACAATGTCATTGTTGATTTTGGTTGGTGGGGGTCAAACCGACTAGAGAGAAATGAGTCGAGGGGCTAACTTGCAACTCGGACAACTATGAAAACCTACAAAAAAAATCCCAGTTGTGTGCCAATAGTTGACATGCAACTGGGTCGGGGTCCCCATCAGGGGTGCAACTACAAGGTCTATGGGAAACCAGACTTGTGAGTTAGAGGATTAACTTGCAATTAGGACAACTACAAAAAAGCACCCAAGGAAAAGCCCGGTTGCGGGTCAAGTGCTGACATGCAAACTCGACAACCCTACAGAAAACCTAGTTGAGGAAACACAGTTGCGAGTTAGAAGATTAACTAGCAACTAGGACGACTACAAAAACTGCCCAAGGAAAAGCCCAGTTGGGGGTTAAGTGTTGACATGCAACTAGAGCAAAACTACAAAAACAAATCCTGACGAGTCGAGGGGTTGACTTGCAACTCGGACAACTACGAAAACCTATAAAGAAAATCCAGTTGCGCATCGATAGTTGGCATGCAACTGGATCGGGGGCCCCCCGACGGGGGTCCAACTAAAAGGTCTATGGGAAACCAGGTCTGCGAGTGGAGGATTAAATTCCAACTAGGGCGACTACAGAAACCGCCTAAGGAAAAGCCTAGTTGCGGGTCAAGTGTTGACATGCAAACTCGAAAAGCCTACGGAAAACATAGTTGAGGAAACACAGTTGCGAGTTAGAGTATTAACTTGCATCTAGGACGACTACAAAAACCGCCTATGGAAAAGCCCAATTGCGGGTCAAGTGTTGACATGCAACTCGAGAAAAACAACGGAACAAAATCCTAATGAGTCGAGGGCCTGACTTGCAACTCGGACAACTACGAAAACCTACAGAAAACATCCCAGTTGTGTGCCGGATATTTGACATGCGACTGGATCGGGGCCCCCATCGGAGGTGCAACTACAAGGTCTATGGGAAACCATAGTTGCATGCCGATAGTTGGCATGCAACTGGGTCGGGGCCCCCGTCTGGGGCGCAACTACAAGGTCTATGCGAAACCACGGTTGCGAGTAGAGGATTGACATGCAACTCGGGCGACTACAAAAATCACCTAAGAAAAAGCCAGTTTGCGGGTCAAGTGTTGACATCTAAACTTGAGCAAAACTACAAGGTCTATGTGAAACCATAGTTGTGTGCCGATAGTTGGGATGAAACTGGGTCGGGGCCCCCATCTGGGGAGCAACTACAAGGTTTATGGGAAACCACGGTTGCGAGTAGAGGATTGACTTGCAACTCGGGCGACTACAAAAACCGCCTAAGGAAAAGCCAGTTGCGTGTCAAGTGTTGACATGCAACTCGAGCAAAACTACAAAAAACAAAATCCTAACGAGTCGAGGGGCTAACTTGCAACTCGGACAACTACGAAAACCTACAAAAAATCCTAGTTGCGTGGTGATATTTGGCATGCAGCTGGGTCGGGCCCCCCGTCGGGGGTGCAACTAGAAGGTCTATGGGAAACCACAGTTGTGAGTTAGAGGATTAACTTGCAACTAGGAGGACTATAAAAAACTGCCCAAGGAAAAGCCCAGTTGCGGGTCAAGTGTTGGCATGCAACTCGACAAGCCTACGAAAAACCTAGTTGAGGAAACATGGTTGTGAGTTAGAGGATTAACTTGCAACTAGGACAACTAGTAAAAAACTGCCAAAGGAAAAGCCCGGTTGCGGGTCAAGTGTTGACATGCAAACTCGACAACCCTACGGAAAAGCTAGTTGAGGAAACACAGTTGAGTTAGAGGATTAACTTGCAACTAGGACGACTACAAAAAACTGCCCAAGGAAAAGCCCAGTTGTGGGTCAAGTGTTTACATGCAAACTCGACAAGCCTACGAAAAACCTAGTTGAGAAAACACAGTTGCGAGTTAGAGGATTAACTTGCAACTAGGACGACTACAAAAAACCGCCCAAGGAGAAGCCAGTTGCGGGTCAAGTGTTGACATGCAACTCGAGCAAAACTACAAAACAAAATCCCGATGAGTCGAGGGGCTAACTTGCAACTCGGACAACTACAAAAACCTACACACACAAAAAATCTTAGTTGCGTGCCGAAAGTTGACATGCAACTCGAGAAAAACTACAAAAACAAATACTGACGAGTTGAGGGGCTAACTTGCAACTCAGACAACTATGAAAAGCAAATAAAAGAACAATTGCGTACCATCGTTAAATCCTCGCTGAACAAACTGGCCAAAATCTGCCACACATACTGATGGGGAAAACAGAAAGAAAAGGAGTCCTCATCCCCCCTCTACCAAAAAATACACAAACGCCCTAACAGTAGTAACATCAATCTACGCATTTAGGTGCGTGCATGCACTGAATCCATGGATAAACAAACAAAAAAGAACAAAGAACAAAAAATGGACTAGATTTCTCGTCGCCTGCAACAACGCTCTTTTTCTTGAAAATCCAATAGGGCCCTTCTTGAATAGGGAGCGAGTGGACCGACGAAAGGAACTCTCGAGACGAAATTATAAGGCGAGTAGATCGCCCCCTCTCCTTCCCATCGGAAAAAGAAACGGAGGCCCATAGAGTAGACCGCGACCCCAGACAACCACAAGAAAATCCCAAACGCGGGATGGCAGCCCACACTCGCAGGAAAAACTGGTTCGCGTGCGACGGAGCGGCCCGACCGAGCGAAAACACGAATCTTAGCGCGTTTACATCGTACAGTTATAGACTTAGATGTGCGATACCTAAAGCACATCTACAAGTGCTTTAGAAAATCTTAAAATTAAATTGCCTTATGAATTTATTATGAGAGCCACTTATGGATTTCATACCAAAGATGACAATACCTAGATCTATTCTTGCTTTTATGCCTAGCTAGGGGCGTTAAACGATAGCGCCTGTTGGGAGGCAACCCAACTTTATTTTTGTTCTCTACCTTTTGTTCCTGTTTAGTAATAAATAATTTATATAGCCTCTCGTATGATTGTGTTATGTTTTAATTAGTGTTTGTGCCAAGTAAAGCCTTTAGGATCTTCTCGGGTGATTATTGTTTGATCTTGCTGATAAAAACAGAAAGTATGTGCTCACGAAAATAATTTTCATTTTTCACCAGAGAGCGATAAAATACCAATTCCAACTGAAGTAGATCAATATACAAATTTTCCTAGTCGTCCTAATCTTTCAGAATTTTTGGAGTTACAAAAGTATTCGAAACTTCCAGATTCCTATAGATTGTTCTGTTTTGACAGATTATGTTTTTCGTGTGTTGTTTGCTTATTTTGATGAATCTATGGCTAGTATTAGGGGGTATGAACCATAGAGAAGTTGGAAAAATACCGTAGGATTAACACCAATATAAATAAAGAATGAGTTCATTACAGTACCTTAAAGTGGTGGTTTATTTTCTAATACTAACGCAGCTCACGAGATTTTGTGTTGAGTTTTATGTTGTGAAGTTTTCAAGTTTTTGGGTAAAGATTTTTTGGATTTTGGAATAAGGAGTGGAAAAATCCTAATATTGGGGATGCCCAAGGAACCCCAAGGTAAAATTCAAGGACAACCAAAAGCCTAAGCTTCGGGATTCCCTGGAAGGCATCCCCTCTTTCGTCTTCGTCTATCGGTAACTTCACTTGAGGCTATATTTTTATTCACCACATGATAGGTGTTTTGCTTGGAGCGTCTTGTATGATTTGAGTCTTTTCTTTTTAGTTTACCACAATCATCCTTGCTGTATACACCTTTTGGGAGTGACACGCATGAATCGGAATTTATTAGAATACTATATGTGCTTCACTTATATCTTTTTAGCTAGATAATTTTGCTCTAGTGCTTCCCTTATATCTTTTTAGAGCACGATGGTGGTTTTATTTATAGAAATTATTGATCTCTCATGCTTCACTTATATTTTTTTGGGAGTCTTTTAGAAAATCATGGTAATTTGCTTTGGCTATAAAACTAGTCCTAATATGATAGGCATCCAAGATGGGTATAATAAAAACTTTCATATAAAGTGCGTTGAATACTATGAGAAGTTTGATGCTTGATGATTGTTTTGAGACATGAGGATGGTGATATTAGAGTCATGCTTGTAAATTAATTGTGAATTTGAGAAATACTTGTGTTGAGGTTTGCAAGTCCCATATCATGCACGTATGGTAACAGTTGTGTAACAAATTTGAAGCATGAGTTTGATGGTCTACCTTATGGGTGGCGGTCGGGGATGAGCGATGGTCTTTTCCTACCAATCTATCCCGCTAGGAGCATATGCATAGTGCTTGGTTTTTGATGACCTGTAGATTTTTATAATAATCATGTGAGTTCTTCATGACTAATGTTGAGTCCATGGATTATACGCACTCTCACCCTTCCATTGTTGCTAGCCTCTCTAGTACCGCGCAGCTTTCGCTGGTACCATAAACCTACCATTTACCTTCCTCAAAATAGCCACCAAACCTACCTATTATGGCATTTCCATAGCCATTCCAAGATATATTGTCATGCAACCTTCCACCATTCCGTTTATTATGGCACGCTCCATCATTGTCATATTGCCTTGCATGTTCATGTAGTTGACATCGTATTTGTGGAAAAGCCACCATTCATAATATTTTCATACATGTCACTCTTGATTCATTGCACATCTCGGTACACCGCCGGAGGCACACATATAGAGTCATATTTTTGTTCTATGTATCTAGTTGTAATCTTTGAGTTGTAAATAAATAGAAGTGTGATGATCATCATTATTAGAGCATTGTCCCATGTGAGGAAACAAAAAACGGAGAAAAAGAGGCCAAAGAAGCCAAACAAAAAAAGGGAGAGAAAAAGAGAGAAGGGACAATGCTACTATCCTTTTTCCACACTTGTGCTTCAAAGTAGCACCATGATCTTCATGATAGAGAGTCTCTTATTTTGTCACTTTCATATACTAGTGGGAAAGTTTCATTATTGAACTTGGCTTGTATATTCCAGCGATGGGCTTCCTCAAATGCCCTAGGTCTTCGTGAGGCAGCAAGTTGGATGCACACCCACTTAGTTTCTTTTGTTGAGCTTTCATACATTTATAGCTCTAGTGCATCTGTTGCATGGCAATCCCTACTCACTCACATTGATATCTATTGATGGGTATCTCCATAGCCCATTGATACGCCTAGTTGATGTGAGACCATCTTCCCCCTTTTTGTCTTCTCCACAACAACCACTCTATTCCACCTATAATGCTATGTCCATGGCTCACGCTCATGTATTGCGTGAAAGTTCAAAAAGTTTGAGAATGCTCAAGTATGAAACAATTGCTTGGCTTGTCATAGGGGTTGTGCATGATTTCAATATTTTGTGTGACGAAGATGGAGCATAACCAAACTATATGATTTTGTAGGGATGAACTTTCTTTGGCCATGTTATTTTGAGAAGACATAATTACTTTGTTAGTATGCTTGAAGTATTATTATTTTATGTCGATATTAAACTTTTGTCTTGAATCTTTCGGGTATGAACATTCATGCCACAATAAAGAAACTTACATTGATAAATATGTGTAGCATTCCACATCAAATTTTTTGTTTTTATCATTTATCTACTCGAGGACGAGAAGGAATTAAGCTTGCGGATGCTCGATACGTCTCCAATGTATCTATAATTTTTGATTGTTCCATGCTATTATATTATCTATTTTGGATGTTTAATGAGCTTTAATATGCTCTTTTATATTATTTTGGGGACTAACCTATTTACCGGAGGCCCATTGCCAGTTTCTGTTTTTTGGCCTATTTTACAGTATCACCGAAAAGGAATACCAAATGGAATGAAACCTTCGCGATGATCTTTCCTGGACCGAAAGCAATCCAGAAGACTTGGAGTTGAAGTCTGGAATTCCGTGAGGCGGCCATGAGGTAGGAGGGCGCGCCTAGGGGGGTAGGCGCGCCCCCACACTCGTGGGACCCACGTAGCTCCACCGACGTACTTCTTTCACCTATATATACTCTTATACACTAGAAACATCAGGGGGAGCCACGAAACCACTTTTCCACCGCCGCAACCTTCTGTACCCGTGAGATCCCATCTTGGGGCCTTTTCCGGCGATCTATCGGAGGGTGAATCAATCACGGAGGGCTTCTACATCAACACCATAGCCTCTCCAATGAAGCGTGAGTAGTTTACCACATACCTTCAGGTCCATAGTTATTAGCTAGATGGCTTCTTCTCTCTCGTTGATCTTCAATACAAAGTTCTCCCCAATGTTCTTGGAGATCTATTCGATGTAATACACTTTTGCGGTGTGTTTGCCGAGATCCGATGAATTGTGGATTTATGAACTTAATTATCTATGAATATTATTTGCTTCTTATCTGAATTCTTATATGCATGATTTGATATCTTTGCAAGTCTCTTCGAATTATCGGTTTAGTTTGGCCTACTAGATTGATCTTTCTTGCAATGGGAGAAGTGCTTAGCTTTGGGTTCAATCTTGCGGTGTCCTTTCCTAGTGACAGTAGGGGTAGCAAGGCGCGTATTGTATTGTTGCCATCAAGGATAAAAATATGGGGTTTATATCATATTGCTTGAGTTTATCCCTCTACATCATGTCATCTTGCTTAAAGCGTTACTCTGTTCTTACGAACTTAATACTCTAGATGCATGGTGGATAGCGGTCGATGTGTGGGGTAATAGTAGTAGATGCAGAATCATTTCGGTCTACTTGATACGGACATGATGCCTATATTCACGTTCATTGCCTTAGATATCTTCATAACTATGCGCTTTTCTATCAATTGCTCGAGAGTAATTTGTTCACCCACCGTAATACATGCTATCTTGAGAGAAGCCACTAGTGAAACCTATGGCCCCTGGGTCTCTTCCTTATTATATTGCATCTCTTTTATTTACATCGCATATCATTTACTATATTGCAATCTTTACTTTCCAATCTATACAAAAAATACCAAAAATATTTATCTTACTATTTTTATCAGATCTCACTTTTGCGAGTGACCGTGAAGGGATTGACAACCCCTTTATCGCGTTGGTTGCAAGGTTCTTGATTGTTTGTGCAGGTATTAGGTGACTTGTGTGTTGTCTCCTACTGGATTGATACCTTGGTTCTCAAAAACTAAGGGAAATACTTATGCTAGTTTGCTGCATCACCTTTTCCTCTTCAAGGGAAAACCAACGCATGCTCAAGAGGTAGCAGTCATCAGTGTGTAGACACATTTTCGTCTTGTCAACATAGAGTTCGTGGCCGCGGGACCCCCCGAAGGAAAAAATCGGACCCCGGAGCAGTTCCTGGCCGCGGTGGAGGAAGGGGCTCAGATTATCGATACCAAGTGTCTCAAGGACACTTTGTATTTTTAGACAGTTCTTCGGGATGCCGAAGTGTACAATGTAAAAACTATCTTTTTGTTTAAATGAAGTGGTCGGCTTAGTCGACGTCTCGGTACCCATGGGCGGTCCATGCTCATAGGAACTAGGAAATCAGACTATTATGGCTTTGTAACCTTCACTTAGTCATAGGAGTTTGACTGTGGGGGACGATGACGAGCCCCAGGGTGTGTGAAGTGGTCGGCTTAAGTACCAAGGTCGATGCCACTAACCACTTCGGCCAATGCAAGGAAGATGCCCTTCGTTTAACATGGGTAATCTCTAACGACACATCACTTTAATGCGGTCATTGGATGGTGGGGCGGTCTACACTTACCAAGACAGTCAGTTTTCGGCTTTCTCCACTGAGTCGCTCTGCCATGCGAGTTGGTGACACTATCGTAGTGGTTCTCCCATTACACCCTTAGCCGAATTGATCGGAAATGTAAGGGTACACATAGAGCCGGGCAACCCAACTATTGACCAAAATCTAGGTTCGAAACATGATTCATATAATGCAAATATCCAAGACGCCCAGTACCTCGGACTTGTAGTTTGCGGTGTGTGATTGGAAGTGAAGCCCTTTGTATGATGAAGTATTCTTCCGGCTCAGAGATAGTAATTATAAGGAAATGCTAAAAAACCTTGAAGGGCGCAACGTTCTATATTTCGTATGGCCGGGCCGTACATGTCGAGCTTGGCAAAAAGAAATTTCAATAGATACAATGCAAAGAGATAATCAGGAGTGATTGATGTGGCTTGAAACTGCGTCGGTATTTCCCCAAAGAGGAAGGGATGATGCATTACAGCTACGGTAGGTATTTCCCTCAGTTATGAAACCAAGGTTATGAATCCAGTAGGAGAACCAAGCAACACTATGTAAACAGTACCTGCACACAAAGAACAAATACTTGCAACCCGACACGTAAGAGGGGTTTTCAATCCCTCCACGGTAAAAAGATAGATTAAATTGTATGAGGTTGGAAAATAGATCTAGCAAGAACACAAAATAAAACAAGTAAATAAAAGTGCAGCAAGGTATTTTTGGGTTTTTGGAAATATGGATCTGAAAACAATATGATAAAAGATAGACCTAGGGGCCGTATATATAATTTTTGATTGTTCCATGCTATACAAAATAAAACTAGTGGCTTCTCTCGAGAAAATAGCATACGGTGGGAAATGATCAATCTCCAACATATCTATAATTTTTGATTGTTCCATGCTATAATATCATCTGTTCTGGATGTTTTATATGCATTAATATGCTATTTTATATTATTTTGGGACTAACTTATTAACCTGGAGCCCAATGCGAGTTTCTGTTTTTTTCTTGTTTTTGAGTTTCACAGAAGAGGAATATCAAACGGACACCAAATGGAATAAAACTTTGCGATGATTTGTCTTGGACGAGAAGACACCCGTAGGACTTGGACTCCAAGTCAGGAGACCAACAAGGCGGCGGAAGGGTGGAGGGCGCACCCTGGGGGGCGCCCCCTACCTTGTGCCCCCCATCGGGAGTCCCCTGGCCTACTTCTCTTTCCTATAAATTCACATATATTCCAAAACCCTCAGAGGAAGCCACGAAAATACTTTTCCACCGCTACAACCTTCTGTACCCGTGAGATCCCATCTTGGGGCCTTTTTCGAGGATCTGCCGGAGGGGGATTCGATCACGGAGGGCTTCTACATCAACCCTATTATCCTTCCGATGAAGCGTCTGTAGTTTATGTCAGACCTACGGGTCAATAATAGTAGCTAGATAACTTCTTCTCTCTCTTTGATTCTCAATACCATGTTCTCCTCAATGTTCTTGGAGATCTATCCGATGTAATCTTCTTTTGCGGTTTTGCTTGTCGAGGTCCAATGAATTGTGGATTTATGATCAGATTATCTATGAATATTATTTGAATCCTCTCTGAATTCTTATATGCATGAGTTGATATCTTTGTATTTCTCTCCGAATTATCGGTTTGGTTTGGCCAACTAGATTGGTATTTCTTGCAATGGGAGAGGTGCTCAGTTTTGGGTTCAATCTTGCGTGATTTCACCCAGTGACAAAGTAGGGGTGGCGAGACACGTATTGTATTTTTGCCATCAAGGATAAAAAGATGGGGTTTTCATCATATTGCTTGAGTTTATCCCTCTACATCATGTCATCTTACTTAAGGCGTTACTCCGTTCTTAATGAACTTAATACTCTAGATGCATGCTGGATAGCTATCCATGTGTGGAGTAATAGTAGTAGATGCAGGCAGGAGTCAGTGTACTTGACACAGACATGGTTCCTATGTGCAAAATCATTGCCTTGGATATCATCATAACTTTGTGCTATTCTATCAATTGCTCAACAGTAATTTGTCCACCCACTGTATTATTTGCCTTCATGAGAGAAGCCTCCAGTGAAACCTGTGGCCCCTGGGTCTATTTTCTATCATATTTGTTTCTTATCTACTATTTTGCAATCTTTTATTTTCAGATCTATAAACCAAAAATATTTAGTTATCTTTTATTTAGTTTTATCTATCCCTATCATATCTCACTTTTGCAATTGACCGTGAAGGGATTGATAACCCCTTTATCGTGTTGGGTGCAAGTGTTTGATTGTTTGTGCAGGTGCATAGATTGGGGACTTGCTTGTACCTCCTATTGGATTGATACCTTGGTTCTCTAACTGAGGGAAATACTTATCTCTACTTTGCTGCATCACTCTTTCGTCTTCAAGGGAAAAACCAACGCAAGCTCAAGAAGTAGCAGTATACAAATTACTGTTGGGCAATTGATAGAAGATCAAATAATTATGACGATATCCAAGGCAATGATCATGTATATAGGCATCACATCCAAGATTAGTAGACTGAAACAATTCTGAATCTACTAATATTACTCCACACATCGACCGCTATGTAGCATGCATCTAGTGTATTAAGTTCATGGAGAAACGAAGTAATGCAATAAGAACAATAACATGATGTAGACAAGATCTATTCATGTCGGAATAGACCGCATCTTTTTATCCTTAATAGCAATGACACATACGTGCCTTCCTACCCCTTCCGTTACTGTGTGGGTACACCACAAGATCGAACCCATCACAAAACATCTCTTCCCATGGCAAGAAAATCGATCTAGTTGGCCTAACTAAACCAAAGATTTGGAGAAGAAATAAGAGGCTATAAATAATCATGCATATAAGAGATCAAATAAAACTCAAATAATATTCATGGATATAGATCTCATCATAAACTCGAACTTCATCGGATCCCAACAAACACACCGCAAAAAGTCATTACATCAGATAGATCTCCAACGAGAACGAGGAGAACATTGTATTGAGAATCAAAAAGAGAGAAGAAGCCATCTAGCTACTGCCTAGGACCCATAGGTATATGGTGAACTACTCATGCATCATTAGAGGAGCACCCATGAGGATGATGAACCTCTCCGGTAGATTGCCGGAATAGGGCTCTAGAATGGATCTCGTGGTTCTCGAACTTGCAGCGGCTAGAATTGTGTTCCGTCAACTCCCCCAGGGTTTCTGGAATATTGGGGTAGAGTGAAGAGGCGGTGGAGGAGACCCCCATGGGCCCCTGACACGTCTCAACTTATATATAATTTTTGATCGTTCCATGCTATTATAATATCTGTTTTGGATGTTTAATGGGCTTTAATATGCTCTTTTTTTATTATTTTTGGGACTAACCTATTAACCGTAGGCCCAGTGCCAGCTTCTGTTTTTTTGCCTATTTCAGTGTTTCGAAGAAAAGGAATATCAAACGGAAACCAAACGGAATGAAACCTTCGCGAGGATCTTTCTTGGAACAAACGCAAATAGGAGACTTGGAGTGGAAGTCTGGAACTCCGCAAGGCTTCCACGAGATAGGAGGGCGCGCCCCCACCCTTGTGTGCCCCACAGAGCTCCACCGACGTACTTCTTTCGCCTATATATACTCTTATACCCTAAAAACATCAGGGGAGCCACGAAACCACTTTTCCACCACCGAAACCTTCTGTACCCGTGAGATCACATCCGGGGCCTTTTCCGGCGATCTGCCGGAGGGGGATTCGATTACAGAGGGCTTCTACATCAACACCATAGCCTCTCCGATGATGTGTCAGTAGTTTACCACAGACCTTCGGGTCCATAGTTATTAGCTAGATGGCTTCTTCTTTCTCTTTGGTTCTTAATACAAAGTTCTCCTCGATGTTCTTGGAGATCTATTCGATGTAATACTTTTTGCGGTGTGTTTGCCGAGATTCGATGAATTCTGGATTTATGATCAAGTTTATCTATGAATAATATTTGGTTCTTCTTTGAATTCTTATATGCATGATTTGATATCTTCGCAAGTCTCTTCGAATTATCGGTTTAGTTTGGCCTACTAGATTGATCTTTGTTGCAATGGGGGAAGTGCTTAGCTTTGGATTCAATCTTGCAGTGTCCTTTCCCAGTCACAGTAGGGGTGATACGTCTCCAACGTATCTATAATTTTTGATTGCTCCATGCTATATTATCTACTATTTTGGACATTATTGGGCTTTATTATCCACTTTTATATTATTTTTGGGACTAACCTATTAACCAGAGGCACAACCCAGAATTGTTGTTTTTTTGCTTATTTTAGGGTTTCGAAAAAAGGAATATCAAACGGAGTCCAAACGGAATGAAACCTTTGGGAACGTGATTTTCTCACCGAATATGATCCAGGAGACTTGGGCCCTACATCAACAAACAAAGGAGGAGGCCACGAGGTAGGGGGCGCACCTACCCCCCCCCAGGCGCGCCCTCCACCCTCGTGGGCCCCCTATTGCTCCACCGATGTACTCCTTCCTCCTATATATACCTACGTACACCCAAACGATCAGACATAGAGCCAAAACCCTAATTCCACCACCGTAACTTCCTGTATCCACGAGATCCCATCTTGGGGCCTGTTCCGGAGCTCCGCCGGAGGGGGCATCCATCACGGAGGGCTTCTACATCAACACCATAGCCTCTCCGATGAAATGTGAGTAGTTTACCTCAGACCTTCGGTTCCATAGTTATTAGCTAGATGGCTTCTTCTCTCTTTTTGGATCTCAATACAATGTTCTCCCCCTCTCTTGTGGAGATTTATTCGATGTAATCTTCTTTTTGCGGTGTGTTTGTTGAGACCGATGAATTGTGGGTTTATGATCAAGATTATCTATGAACAATAGTTGAATCTTCTCTGAATTCTTTTATGTATGATTGGTTATCTTTGCAAGTCTCTTCGAATTATCAGTTTGGTTTGGCCTACTAGATTCATCTTTCTTGCAATGGGAGAAGTGCTTAGCTTTGGGTTCAATCTTGCGGTGTCCTTTCCTAGTGACAGTAGGGGCAGCAAGGCACGTATTATATTGTTGCCATCGAGGATAACAAGATAGGTTTTTTATCATATTGCATGAATTTATCCCTCTACATCATGTCATCTTGCTTAAGGAGTTACTCTGTTTTCATGGACTTAATACTCTAGATGCATGCCGGATAGCGGTCGATTAGTGGAGTAATAGTAGTAGATGCAGGCAAGAGTCGGTCTACTTGTCTCGGACGTTATTGTAACGCCCTCGATGTGGCTATATCTCCCATGTGTCGAAGCACGACTTACAGGCATAACCGCATCGAAAGCAATGTCGCAAGTGAGGTAATCTTCACAACAACCGATGTAATATAATAAGGGAAAATGATACATAGTTGGCTTACACTCGCCACGTCACACAAATATCATAAATAACATTACATTCATCCAAATACACTCAAGGTCCGACTACGGAACCAAAATGAAGATAAACCCCAAATGCAACATAGTCCCCGATCGCCCCAACTGGGCACCACTACTGATCATCCGGGAAAGACACGTAGTATTGTCCTGAGTCCTCATCGAACTCCCACTTGAGCTCGGTCGCATCATCTGGAATGGCATCATCGGTCCCTGCATCTAGTTTGGAAGGAATCTGTGAGTCACGGGGACTCAACAATATCACACCCTCGCGATCAAGACTATTTAAGCTTATAGGAATGGTAGAAGGTATGAGGTGGAGCTACAGCAAGCGACTAGCATATTTGGTGGCTAACATACGCAAATGAGAGCGAGAAGAGAAGGCCAAGGCACGATCGAACAGCTATGATCAAGAAGTGATCCTAGAACAACCTACGTTCAAGCATAACTCCAACACCGTGTTCTCTTCTCGGACTCCGCCGAAAAGAGACCATCACGGCCACACACTCTGTTGATTCATTTTAGTTATGTTTAGTTCAAAGGTTATCTACAACCGGACATTAACAAATTCCCATCTGCCCATAACCACGGGCACGGCTTTCAAAAGTGCAAATCCCTTCAGGGGTGTCCCAACTTAGCCCATCACAAGCTCTCACGGTCAACGAAGGATATTCCTTCTCCCAAGACAATCGGATCAGACTCGGCATCCCGGTTACAGGACATCTCGACAATGGTAAAACAAGTCCAGCAAAGCCACCCGAATGTGCCGAAAAATCCTGATAGGAGCTGCACATATCTCGTTCTCAGGGCACACCAGATTGTCCAAACTTCTGGTAGGCCAGCCCAGAGTTGACCCTGGTGGCCACCGGCGGCTGACAAGGTGGACCAACACTCAGAGGAGCACTGTCCCGGGGGTTTAAATAAAGATGACCCTTGAGTCCGTGGAACCCAGGGGAAAAAGAGGCTAGGTGGCGAATGGTAAAACCAAATTTGGGCCATGCTAGAGGAGTTTTATTCAAGGCGAACTATCAAGGAGTTCCCATTATAACCCAACCGTGTAAGGAACGCAAAAATCAAGGAACATAACACCAGTATGACGGAAACTAGGGCGGCAAGAGTGGAACAAAACACCAGGCATAAGGCCGAGCCTTCCACTCTTTACCAAGTATATAGGTGCATTAAGATAAACAAGATAATATAATGATATCCCATCAATAAACATGTTCCAACAAGGAACAAACTCCAATCTTCACCTGCAACTAGGAACGCTATAAGAGGGCTGAGCAAAGCGGTAACATAGCCAAACAACAGTTTGCTAGGACAAGGTGGGTTAGAGGTTTGACATGGCAATGTGGGAGGCATGATAAGCAAGTGGTAGGTATCATAGCATAGGCATAGCAAAAGAGCGAGCATCTAGCAAGCAAAGATAGAAGTGATTTCGAGGGTATGGTCATCTTGCCTGTAAAGTTCTCCGAGTTGACTTGATCCTCGTAAGCGTACTCAACGGGCTCCTCGATCACGTACTCGTCTCCCGGCTCTACCCAAAACAAGAACACAAGCAAAGGGAGACACAATCAACCACGTGCAATGCACAAGCAACATGATGCAAAACATGGTATGATATGCGGGATGCAATATGCGGTGCATATCCATGATTTGGAAAGGAATGATTGAACCTTGCCTCAACTTGGAAAACCAAGAGTGCCACTGGAAAGAGGAGTTGATTTCGGTCGAAATCGATATATAGATCACCGGAATCGGATGCACGGTTTGGAAATGACAAGCAAAACAAATATGGCACCGGTCTGCGATTAACAACACGAGACCATCTAAATGCATCAAGAACAACATGCTACAGCACTCCAACATGACAAAAAATACATGGCAGGGATCCACTCAAGATGCTTGACAAAAGATGAACACTGAGCTACGGCTAATTCACTCAATAGCAGGTTCAAACAAGCATGGCAAAAGTGCAAATGATAACTTGTTTCAGACTTAGTGAAATTAACAAGTTAGGAATTTAACATCAGGAAGCAATGTTTAAAGCACGAAAACTATATGCTATAGGAACATATCATGGCAAAGCAAGACATGGCATGAAGCTACCCAAAGTATACAACAAAAGTCCCTTACTGACCATAAGCCAAAAGGGATCACAAAATAAAATTGCAACCACGTGAACATAGTAATTATCGTTAACAGATTCAGACTTAGTGACAAACTGGAACATGGCAAAACAGATATCAAGTAGGCATGTTTACGAGCTCGATGCACTCACCACAAGGCATACACCCAGCAAGTAGACATGGCATAGAAGCTAAACAGGGCAATAACAACAACATAGCATGCACGGATCAATAACAACAAGCTAGGCAAAATTTCTAAACATGTTAACAATCTGCCAGGAACATTTTATAGCAAAAGTAGAGCTCGATTGACTCAAGCTAGGGTGCTCCATAAATGCAAACAAAGACATGGATGGATAGAGCACCACAATATCTACAAAACATCCTTACTGATCATGCTAAAAAAAGGCACGGATCACTCGGTAGCAACATGAACACATGGCATAAAAATTACAGCAGGACAAAGACTTAAAATATTTCTAAGTCCCTGAAATCAGCAACATTAAGTAAGCTACTTTGCATGCTTGTTCTAGTCACCACAGAGATCATAAAAATACATGGCATACACCCCTGTAAAGATAACATGGCATACTTCAAAACACATGTAGAGCTCAGGATCATAGCATGCACACATCAATCATGGCAAAAATGACAAATGAGCAAATGCTGATACGGATCTGAAACTAACATCACATAGCCCTCTTCCAACAGCATTTAGGGCGTCAAGATGAGCTCAAATGAAAATGATGCAATGAGATGAAATGGAGTACTCGTCGAGACGAACATTTCGATATGCTACACGCGCGAATCGGAGCCACGGTGATGAAGTTATGCCATGCCAAAGTATGCATAAAACTAGGGTTTCGGGGGAAAAAGTCAACCAGATCCAAACTCCAGATCCAGATTTGCACGCCGATCGAGGTTCGTCGCCGGAGTACTATAGCCGCCGGAGTCGGACTAGGGGCCGCCGGAGAGGACGAGGGCGCCGAGGAGGAGGCCGGCCAGAGAGGACGGCGAGGTGCGGTGGCGCGGGATGGCGCCGGAGCAGCGGGACGGCGGGCGACGCTGGAGGTAGAGGCCGGTGCGGTGGAGCGAGCTCGCCGGTAAGGGGCAGCTCCGGCCGGCGCGGTGGCCTGCGGCGGAGGCGAGAGGCGTGGGGCGGCGCGGCTCTCCCAGGCGGCGGGGCGCGGGCGATGGGCCTCGAGGGCCCGGTGCGGGCTTCCCGGGCCGGTGGCGGGAGGTGTGCGGTAGCGACAGGTGGCACGTCCTGAGAGGTGGCGGCGGTGTGTCCGTCGGCCGGCGGACATGTCCGGCCGCGCGGAGAGGAATTTTTCTAGGGTTAGGGTGGAAGGAGATCCGGGATTTTGGAGGAGGGGCTATTTATAGAGGTAGGAGGAGCTAGGAGAGTCCAAATGAGGTGCGGTTTGTGGCCACGCGATCGTGATCAAACGGCCTAGGTGATGGGTGAGGTTTAGGTGGGTTTTGGGCCACTTTGAAGGGGTGTTGGGGTGCAACACACACGAGGCCTTTTCGGTCCCTTGGTTAACCATTGGAGTATCAAACAAAGTCCAAATGGTGCGAAACTTGACAGGCGGTCTACCGGTAGTAAACCAAGGCCGCATGACAAGTCTCGGTCCAATCTGAAAACGTTTAACACCCGCACACGAAAAGAGGTTGAAAGGGACACCGGAGGACATAGGAGCACCGGAATTCAAAACGGACAACGGGGAAAATGCTCGAATGCATGAGACGAACACGTATGCAAATGCAATGCACATGTTGACATGATATGAGATGCATGACAAAGACAAAAACACACAGAGGCAAAAACCCGACAACGAGGAAATAACATAACTTAGTGCCGAAAATGGCAAGAGTTGGAATACAAATATGGCATGTTACATACGGGGTGTTACAACACTCCACCACTACGAAAAGATCTCGTCCCGAGATCTAGGACTGGAAAAACTCCGACCACTCAGAACGGAGGTGATCCTCGCGTTCCCAGGTGGCTTCACGGTCGGAATGATGTGACCACTTGACTTTGAGGAATTTGATAGACTTGTTGCGAGTCTTGCGCTCAGTTTCTTCGAGAATAGCAACGGGGTCCTGACAATAAGACATGTCTTCTTGGAGATTAATGTCTTCGAAGTTGATGGTGCGGTCAGGAGTCTTGAAACACTTGCGGAGCTGAGAGACGTGAAACACGTCATGCACGTTTGCAAAGTTGGAGGGAAGCTCAAGTTGATAGGCGAGATCGCCTCTTTTTCTGATGATCTTGAAAGGACCCACGTATCTAGGGGCGAGCTTCCCTTTGATACCGAAGCGACGAGTACCTTTCATTGGAGAGACGCTGAGGTAGACATGGTCTCCGATCTCAAAAGTTAAGTCATGATGCTTGCTATCATAGTAACTCTTTTGGCGCGATTGCGCGGCTTTCAGATTTTCACGAAGGACCTTGCACATTTCTTCTGCCTCTGTGATCAAGCCATTTCCAAGAAGTTGACGTTCCCCAGTCTCTGACCAGTTAAGAGGAGTACGACACTTCCTGCCATAGAGAATCTCGAATGGGGCCTGGACCGAACTCGCTTGGAAGCTGTTGTTGTAGGAGAACTCGGCATATGGAAGACAATCTTCCCACTTAGTACCGAAAGAAATGACACAAGCCCTCAGCATATCTTCAAGAATTTGATTTACTCGCTCGACTTGGCCACTAGTTTGAGGATGAAAAGCTGTGCTGAAGCGAATGTTGGTGCCCATGGCCTTCTGAAAAGAATGCCAAAACTTAGGTGTGAAGATGCTGCCACGATCTGAAGAAATCAACTACGGAATGCCGTGCAGAGAGACAATCCTGGAGGTATATAGTTTTGCCAACGGAGCTGCTGTGATAGATTCTTTGATAGGAAGAAAATGGGCCACTTTAGTGAGCTTGTCGATGACAACGAATATATCATCATTGCCACGCTTGGACTTGGGAAATCCAGTCACGAAGTCCATCTCAATATGGTCAAACTTCTATTCTGGAATGGCAAGCGATTGGAGGATACCAGCTGGTCATTGGTGTTCTGCTTTCACTCTTGTGCAGACATCACATTCATTCACGAACTGAGCAATCTCATGCTTCATTCGAGTCCACCAATACGACTGTTTGAGGTCATGGTACATCTTTGTACTTCTAGAGTGAATAGAGAGAAGTGAATTGTGAGCTTCGTTCAAAATGACTTTACGAATGTCACCTTTAGGCACAACAATGCGATCCTCGAAGAATAGAGTATCCTTGTCATCAAGGCGATAGCACTTGTACATGGGTTGACTCTTGGCAATCCCAATCTTCACCTTCTTCACCGTAGCATCAAGAAGTTGAGCCTCGCGAATCTGATCTTCCAAAGTAGGAGAGACTTGGAGGTTGGCGATGAAACCTTGAGGAATAACTTGAAGGTTGAGTTTGCGGAAAGCTTGACAAAGCTCGGGTTGGTAAGGCTTGAGAATCAGACTGTTGCAGTAAGCCTTTCTGCTCAATGCGTCAGCAATTACATTGGCCTTGCCTGGAGTATATTCGATACTCGGATTATACTCTTGAATCATTTCGACCCAACGAGTCTGCCTGAGGTTGAGGTTTGGCTGAGTGAAGATGTACTTGAGACTCTTATGATCAGTGAAGATGTCCACTTTTCTTCCCAATAAGAGATGTCTCCAAGTTAAAAGAGCATGCACAACTGCCGCCAACTCGAGGTCATGAGTGGGGTAGTTCTTTTCGTTGGGCTTCAACTGGCGAGAGGTATAGGCCACAACTTTCTTCTCTTGCATCAACACTACACAAAGACCTTGAAGGGAAGCATCACAGAAGACCTCAAATGGTTTGGATTCATCAGGAGGAGTCAAAACTGGAGCAGTGACTAACTTCTCTTTCAGGGTGTTGAAAGCGATGTCACATTCAGGAGACCAGACGTACTTCACATGCTTCTGGAGAAGGTTGGAAAGAGGCTTCGCGATCTTAGAGAAGTTCTCAACGAACCTTCGACAATAGCTTGCGAGCCCAAGGAAGCTGCGGAGTTGCTTCACGTTCTGAGGTGGTTCCCAATTCACAATTGCAGACACCTTCTCAGGATTAACCGCTATGCCCTTAGCAGAGATGATATGCCCAAGGTGGAGAACCTCATTGAGCCAAAACTCGCACTTTGAAAACTTGGCATAGAACTTATGTTCTCTGAGTTTATCCAGCACCAATCTCAAATGCTTGGCATGATCCTCCTTGTTCTTGGAAAATACCAAAATGTCATCGAGGTAGACCAAGACGAAGTCATTTGTATAGGCGTTGAAGATGAAGTTCATCATGCGAGAGAATGTTGGAGGTGCATTGACAAGGCCAAAAGACATGACAGTGTATTCATATGAACCATAGCTTGTTCTAAATGCTATCTTGGGGATATCGTTTTCACGAATGCAAATCTGATGATAGCCCATACGGAGACCAAGTTTGGAGAATACTTGAGCACCTTTGAGTTGTTCAAAAAGCTCATTGATGTTGGGAAGTGGGTACTTGTTCTTTATGGTCTTCTTGTTCGATGGATGGTAGTCGACACAAAGTCGGTCTGTTCCATCCTTCTTCTTGACAAAAAGAATGCCACAACCCCAAGGAGAAGAACTTGGTCGAATGAGACCCATACACTCTTGAATATCGAGTTGCTTCTTCAGCTCCTTCAACTCTTCAGGTCCAAGCTTGTAAGGACGTTTGCAAACAGGTTCCGTGCCAGGCTCAAGATCGATGACGAATTCAACTGGCCGGTGCGGAGGCATTCCTGGAAGCTCTTCTGGAAAGATGTCTTGATATTCGCAAATGACTGGAATCTGAGAGATGGCATCCAGCTCACCCTTCTCATTGAGTGAAAACAGTCGAATGGTATCATCCTGAGCGGCAAAGACAATAACATCCTCAGGCGAATGAGTCAATTGAATCTGCCTGGTAGCACAATCAAGCTGAGCCTTGTGCTTAGAAAGCCAGTCCATTACGAGAATAAGATCAATATCCGAGTTACCAAGGACCATTGGAGAAGACAGAAACTTATAGTCACCCAACGTGATAGAAACATCCGGAACCACATAGCTTGCATGCAAGCACTTGCCCGGAGAGACAACTGCTAACGGTCTATGCAAATCTTGGAAAGACAACTCATGCTTACATACAAATGGTCTCGAGATGAAACAATGCGATGCACCAGTGTCAAAAAGAACTTTACCAGGAACATCATTAACAGGAAGGTTACCCATGATGACATCTGACGAGTCCTCTGCCTCAGCTGCATTCATCATGTTGACCTTAGTGTGCTTGGGATTGTGCTTGACCACTGCATTGCTACCAGATCTCACAGGAGGAGGAGGGAGACGCCTCTGATTGCAGCATTTGTTGGCATAGTGACCCTTCTGCTGACACTTGTTGCACGTGACCTCCGAGAGCGGACGGTGATACGGAGCACTTGATCTTGGAGCTTGAGAGGAAGTCTTGTTCTGAAAGCCTGGGTTGGGTGGGTGGGAAGATCCACGGCCACCTTTACTCTTCTGCTGATAAGGCTGACGGAACGGAGGAGGAGGCAGACAATACTTTTGCTGCTTAGCCACTTGAGTTGAGGAAGAAGGAGTTGCATCTTTGCCTCACTGCTTGGAAGCATCACACTTGAGTTGAGCAGTCTCTTGCTTCATTGCCATATTGTAGAACTCATCGTACTTCTTCGGCTCAAAAAGGACGAGAGCTAGTTGGAGATCTTCTCTGAGGCCACCCCTGAACTGATAAATCATGCTCTTCTCGTGAGGGACGTCTTGCTTGGCGAAACGAGCGAGCCTCTGGAACAGAATGTTATACTGGTAAACAGACCAGCTGCCTTGCTTCAGGTTGCAGAATTCCTCACACTTGCTCTCAACAACACTGTGAGGAATGTGGTGAGCTTTGAAGTCTTGATGGAATTCATCCCAGGTAATCACATGACCTCCTCTGGAATCTTTGTATTGCTGAAACCATTCTGCAGCTTGGTCTTTGAGTTGGAACGAAGCAAACTTGACAAAGTCCTCAGGCATGACGTTGCTGCACTCGAAATGCTTGCCAATATTCACGAGCCAATCATCAGCATCTGAGGCCTCGACACAGTTGCTGAAGGTCTTTGGCTGGTTAGCGAGGAACTGGTTGAGTGTAGCAAACTGATTCTGATTGTTGCCATGGCCATGATTCCCTTGGTTGCGCTATTGCAAGAGCTGCATGATCAGCTGCATGTTTGCATTGGTAGCAGCCATCACAGCTTTCCATGCCTCCGGAGGTGGAGGTGGTGGTGGCGGATCAGGATTCGGAGTCGTGCGCGTTGGAGGAGCCATCCTGGAGAGGGTGACATCCGTTAGCATCTTGACAGACATATATTCAAGCTGAATCAAATGGGTTGAAATTGCAACATATAGTCTTAACATCCAAACAAAATGAACGAATGCATTCCAATTGAAATGGTCACACTTCCATAAATTGAGAAGCCACTTAGATAGAGGTAGAAGAATAGTACAACAAGGTACGGACATGAACAAATACTTGGTGAGGATTACCCAATCACAAACCAAATATTTGCGGAAGAAATACTAGAGCTACAAGAATTCCCACCTATGAAACTCCCGAAATTCTCTCGAATATGCAATCAGGTGTTGGGAATACAGGGGAAGCATGATATCTCACCCAAAGCTCGCAAATCCTACATCCAGCTGTATCCATCCTTCAACACATAACCAAGAAAACTTCAAAAATCATTTACCTCAACCTTCGAAAAGCATCCGTTATACGAGTTATGGCGATACTCCCGAACTCCCGCCCCAGTACTGGGTGGCGTCGAGGTTATCTCACCAACAACTGCATAAAAGAGATTTTCAATGTCGGCGAAACTCAGGTATTCCAGAACTGCAACGATAAAATTGTGACGACAACACCTCGGAGCTCAACTGCAACGATAAAATTGTGACGACACTGCCACAACCCCTAAATGTCAGGAGGCATCAAGAACAATGTTCTCGTCACAAAACCATCGGAACGATTCCAAGATACCCGCGTGATCCTAAATTTTTTTAGTGAAATTTGAGAAGAGAAGAGTCAAAACTCTACGTCAGGATGCCTCACCAGAGCGACGATGGGACTGAGGAGTAAAAAGAATCCTACTCTCTGATATATATAATCCTAAATTACTCAAAACATTTTTCTAGACTCAACAACACCAATGATTCGATCAAGCAGGGGGCTCCTAAGGTCGGGGAAGGCTCTGATTACCAACTTGTAGCACCCTCGATGCGGCTATATCTCCCACTTGTCGAAGCATGACTTAGAGGCATAACCGCATCGAAAGCAATGTCGCAAGTGAGGTAATCTTCACAACAACCCATGTAATATAATAAGGGAAAAGGATACATAGTTGGCTTACACTCGCCATGTCACACAAATATCATAAATAACATTACATTCATCCAAATACACTCAAGGTCCGACTACGGAACCAAAGGTCCGACTACGGAACCAAAATGAAGATAAACCCCAAATGCAACATAGTCCCCGATCGCCCCAACTAGCACCACTACTGATCATCCGGGAAAGACACGTAGTATCGTCCTGAGTCCTCATCGAACTCCCACTTAAGCTCGGTCGCATCATCTGGAATGGCATCATCGGTCCCTGCATCTGGTTTGGAAGGAATCTGTGAGTCACGGGGACTCAGCAGTCTCACACCCTCGTGATCAAGACTATTTAAGCTTATAGGAATAGTAAAAGGTATGAGGTGGAGCTGCAGCAAGCGACTAGCATGTTTGGTGGCTAGCATACGCAAATGAGAGCGAGAAGAGAAGGCAAAGGCACGATCGAACAACTATGATCAAGAAGTGATCCTAGAACAACCTACGTTCAAGCATAACTCCAACACCGTGTTCTCTTCCTGGACTCCGCCGAAAAGAGACCACCACGGCCACACACTCTGTTGATTCATTTAGTTAAGTTTAGTTTAAATGTTATCTACAACCGGACATTAACAAATTCCCATCTGCCCATAACCACGGGCACGTCTTTCAAAAGTTCAAATCCCTGCATGGGTGTCCCAACTTAGCCCATCACAAGCTCTCACAGTCAACAAAGGATATCCCTTCTCCCAAGACAATCCGATCAGACTCGGCATCCCGGTTACAAGACATCTCGACAATGGTAAAAACAAGTCCAGCAAAGCCACCCGAATGTGCCGAAAAATCCTGATAGGAGCTGCACATATCTCATTCTCAGGGCACACCAGATTGTCCAATCTTCCGGTAGGCCAGCCCAGACTTGCCCCTGGTGGCCACCGGCGGCTGACAAGCTGGACCAACACTCAGAGGAGCACTGGCCCGGGGGTTTAAATAAAGATGACCCTTGAGTCCGCGGAACCCAAGGGAAAAAGAGGCTAGGTGGCGAATGGTAAAACCAAAGTTGGGCCATGCTGGAGGAGTTTTATTCAAGGCAAACTTCCAAGGGGTTTCCATTATAACCCAACCGTGTAAGGAACACAAAAATCAAGGAACATAAGACCGGTATGACGGAAACTAGGGCGGCAAGAGTGGAACAAAACACCATGCATAAGGCCGAGACTTCCACCCTTTACCAAGTATATAGGTGCATTAAGATAAACAAGATAATATAAGGATATCCCATCAATAAACATGTTCCAACAAGGAACAAACTCCAATCTTCACCTGCAACTAGCAACGCTATAAGAGGGGCTGAGCAAAGCAGTAACATAGCCAAACAACGGTTTGCTAGGACAAGGTGGGTTAGAGGTTTGACATGGCAATGTGGGAGGCATGATAAGCAAGTGGTAGGTATCGTAGCATAGGCATAGCAAAAGAGCGAGCATCTAGCAAGCAAAGATAGAAGTGATTTCGAGGGTATGGTCATCTTGCCTGCAAAGTTCTCTGAGTTGACTTGATCCTCGTAAGAGTACTCAACGGGCTCCTCGATCACGTACTCGTCTCCTGGCTCTACCCAAAACAAGAACACAAGCAAAGGGAGACACAATCAACCACATGCAATGCATAAGAAACATGATGCAAAACATGGTATGATATGCGGGATGCGATATGCGGTGCATATGCATGATTTGGAAAGGAATAATTGAACCAGGCCTCAACTTCGAAAACCAAGAGTGCCGCTGGAAATAGGAGTTGATTTCGGTCGAAATCGATATAAAGATCACCGTAATCGGATGCACGGTTTGGAAATGACAAGCAAAACAAATATGGCACCGGTCTGCGATTAACAGCACGAGACCATCTAAATGCATCAAGAACAACATGCTACAGCACTCCAACATGACAACAAAATACATGGCAGGGATCCACTCAAGATGCTTGACAAAAGATGAACACTGAGCTACGGCTAATTCACTCAATAGCAGGTTCAAACAAGCATGGCAAAAGTGCAAATGATAACAAGTTTCAGACTTAGTGAAATTAACAACAAATCAGGAATTTAACATCAGGAAGCAATGCTTAGAGCACGAAAACTACATGCTGCAGGAACATATCATGGCAAAGAAAGGCATGGCATGAAGCTACTCAAAGTATACAACAAAAGTCCCTTACTGACCATAAGCCAAAAGGGATCAGAAAATACAATTGCAACCACGTGAACATAGCAATTATCGTTAACAGATTCAGACTTTGTGACAAACTGGAACATGGCAAAACAGATATCAAGTAGGCATGTTCATGAGCTCGATGCACTCGCCACAAGGCATTGCATGACAAACTAAGCATACACCCAGCAAGTACACATGGCATAGAAGCTAAACAGGGCAATAACAACAACATAGCATGCACGGATCAATAACAACAAGCTCGGCAAAATTGCTAAACATGTTAACAATCTGCCAGGAACATTTTATAGCAAAAGGAGAGCTCGATTGACTTAAGCTAGGGTGCTCCATAAATGCAAACAAAGACATGGATGGATAGAGCACCCCAATATCTACAAAACATCCTTACTGATCATGCTAAAAATAAGGCCCGGATCACTCGGTAGCAACATGAACACATGGCATAAAAATTACAGCAGGACAAAGACTTAGAATATTTCTAAGTCCCTAAAATCAGCAACATTAAGTAAGCTACTTTGCATGCTTGTGCTAGTCACCACAGAGATAACATGGCATACACCCCTGTAAAGATAACATGGCATACTTCAAAACACATGTAGAGCTCAGGATCATAGCATCTACACATCAATCATGGCAAAAATGACAAATGAGCAAATGCTGATACGGATCTAAAACTAACATCACATAGCCCTCTTCCAATAGCATTTAGGGCATCAATATGAGCTCAAATGAAAATGATGCAATGAGATGAAATGGATTACTCGTCGAGACGAACATTTCGATATGCTACACGCGCGAATCGGAGCCACGGTGATGAAGTTATGGCGTGCCAAAGTATGCATAAAACTAGGGTTTTGGGGGGAAAGTCCTCCAGATCCAGATTTGCACGCCGATCGAGGTTCGTCGCCGGAGTACTGTTGCCGCCGGAGTCGGACTTGGGGCCGCCGGAGAGGATGAGGGCACCGAGGAGTATGCCAGCCAAAGAGAACAGCGAGGTGCGGTGGCGCGGGACGGCGGGCGGCACTGGAGGGGGAGGCCGGCGTGGTACCGTGAGCTCGCGGTGAGGGGCGCCAGGCCGGCGCGGTGTGCCTGCGGGGAGGAGGAGAGGGTAGCTTTAGGGCGGGCGCGGCTCTCCCAGGCGGCGGGGACGGGCGATGGGGCCTCGGGGCCCGATGCGGGGCTTCCCTGGCGGCGGCGGGAGGAGTGCGGTTGGCGAAGGGCACGTCCTGAGGGTTGGCGGCGGTGGTGTCCAGCGGTCGGTCGGACGTTTGTCGGCGCGCGGGAGACTCAATTTTTCTAGGGTTAGGGTGGAAGGAGATCCGGGATTTTGGACGAGGGGCTATTTATAGAGGTAGGAGGAGCTAGGAGAGTCCAAATGAGGTGCGGTTTGCGGCCACGCGATCGTGATCAAACGAGCTAGGTGATGGGAGAGGATTAGGTGGGTTTTGGACCACTTTGAAGGGGTATTGGGATGCAACACACCCGATGCCTTTTTGGTCCCTCGGTTAACGGTTGGAGTATCAAACGAAGTCCAAATGGTGCGAAACTTGACAGGCGGTCTACTGGTAGCAAACCAAGGCCGCATGACAAGTCTCGGTCCAATCTGACTACGTTTAACACCCGCACACGAAAAGAGGTAGAAAGGGACACCGGAGGACATAGGAGCGCCGGAATGCAAAACGTACAACGGGGAAAATGCTCGAATGCATGAGACGAACACGTATGCAAATGCAATGCACATGATGACATGATATGAGATGCATGAAAAAAAACACGGAGGCAAAAACCCGACAAAGAGGAAATAACATAACTTAGTGCCGAAAATGGCAAGAGTTGGAATGCAAATATGGCAGGTTACATACGGGGTGTTACATATATACATGAGCATACCTAGATATTCTCATAACTATGCTCAATTTTGTCAATTGTTCAACAGTAATTCATTCACCCACCATAAAATACTTATGCTCTTGAGAGAAGCCACTAGTGAAACCTATGGCCCCCGGGTCTATCTTCATCATATTAATCTTCCAATACTTAGTTATTTCCTTTGCTTTTTTACTTTGACTTTATTTTACTTTGCATCTTTATCATAAAAATACCAAAAATATTATCTTATTATATCTATCATATCTCACTCTCATAAGTGACCGTGAAGGGATACACAACCCCTTATCGCGTTGGTTGCGAGGAGTTATTTGTTTTGTGCAGGTACTAGGGACGCGCGCGTAACCTCCTAGTGGATTGATACCTTGGTTCTCAAAAGCTGAGGGAAATACTTACGCTACTTTGCTGCATCATCCTTTCCTCTTCAAGGAAATCCAACGCAGTGCTCAAGAGGTAGCAAGAAGAATTTCTGGTGCCATTGCGGGGAGGTTCGCGCAAGTCAAGATTTGACTCCCGACAACGAGCCATTTCTGGCGCCGTTGCCGGGGAGTCTACACAAAAGTCAACATACCATGTACCCATCACAACCCTTATCTCCCGCATTACATTATTTGCCATTTGCCTCTCGTTTTCCTCTCCCCCACTTCACCCTTGCCGTTTTATTCGCCCTCTCTCTCTCTATCCTCCCTCTCCTTCTCTATTTGCCTCTTTTTGCCCGCTTGCTTTTTGTTTGCTTGTGTGTTGGATTGCTTGCTTGTCACGATGGCTCAAGATAACACTAAATTGTGTGACTTTACCAATACCAACAACAATGATTTTATTAGCACTCCGATTGCTCCTCTTACCGATGCTGAATCTTGTGAAATTAATGCTGCATTGCTGAATCTTGTCATGAAAGATCTGTTTCCGGCCTTCCTAGTGAAGATGTCGCTACCCATCTAAATAGCTTCGTGGATTTTTGTGATATGCAAAAGAAGAAAGATGTGGACAACGATATTTTTAAGTTGAAGCTATTTCCTTTTTCGCTTAGAGATCGTGCTAAATCTTGGTTTCTGTCTTTGCCTAAAAATATTATTGATTCTTGGAACAAGTGCATAGAAGCTTTTATCTCTAAGTATTTTCCTCCTGCTAAGATCATCTCTCTTAGAAACGATATTATGAATTTTAAGCAACTTGATCATGAACATGTTGCACAAGCTTGGGCGAGGATGAAATTAATGATACATAATTGCCCTTCTCATGGTTTGAATTTGTGGATGATTATACAAAATTTTTATGCTAGATTGAATTTTGCTTCTAGAAATCTTTTAGATTCGGCCGCGGGAGGCTCTTTTATGGAAATCACTTTAGTAGAAGCTACTAGACTCTTAGATAATATTATGGTTAATTATTCTCAATGGCATACTGAAAGATCTACTAATAAAAAGGTGCATGTGATAGAAGAAATTAATGTTTTGAGTGGAAAGATGGATGAACTTATGAAATTATTTGCTAGTAAAAGTGTTTCTTCTGATCCTAATGATATGCCCTTGTCTACTTTGATTGATAACAATAATGAATCTATGGATGTGAATTTTGTTGGTAGGAATAATTTTGGTAACGACGCGTATAGAGGAAACTTTAATCCTAGACCTTATCCTAGTAATCCCTCTAATAATTATGGTAATTCCTACAATAATTCTTATGGAAATTATAATAAGATTCCCTCTGATTTTGAATCTAATATTAAATAATTTATTACTTCGCAAAAGAATTTCAATGCTTTGATTGAAGAAAAATTGCTTAAAATGATGATTTGGCTAGGAACGTTGATAGAATTTCTCTTGATGTTGATTCTTTAAAGCTTAGATCTATTCCTCCTAAGCATGATATCAATGAGTCTCTCAAAGGCATGAGAATTTCCATTGATGAGTGCAAAGAAAGAACCGCTAGGATGCATGCTAAGAAAGATGCATTTATAAGAGCGTGTTCTTCTAGTTCCTATAAAGATCTAAAAGTTATTGATATGTCCCCTATTAAATCTTTGTTTTGCAATATGATCCACCTCTACCTAGAAGGTATTCCAAAAATTCGGAGTTTTTAGATCTTGATGCTAAATTTGATGAAAGTGGGATTGAAGAAATTAAAACCCTAGATGTTGCTAAACCCACTATTTTGGATTTCAAGGAATTTAATTATGAAAATTGCTCTTTGATTGATTGTATTTCCTTGTTGCAATCCGTGCTAAATTCTCCTCATGCTTATAGTCAAAATAAAGCATTTACTAAACATATCGTTGATGCCTTGATGCAATCTTATGAAGAAAAACTTGAGTTGGAAGTTTCTATCCCTAGAAAACTTTATGATGAGTGGGAACCAACTATTAGAATTAAGATTAAATATCAGGAGTTCTATGCTTTATGTGATTTGGGTGCTAGTGTTTCCACGATTCCAAAGACTTTGTGTGATTTGTTAGGTTTCCTTGATTTTGATGATTGATCTTTAAACTTGCACCTTGCGGATTCCACTATTAAAAAACCAATGGGAAGAATTAATGATGTTCTTATTGTTGCAAATAGGAATTATGTGCCCATAGATTTTATCATTCTTGACATAGATTGCAATCCTTCATGTCCTATTATCCTTGGTAGACATTTCCTTAGAACGATTGGTGCAATTATTGATATGAAGGAAGGAAATATTAGATTCCAATTTCCGTTAAGGAAAGGCATGGAACACTTTCCTATAAAGAAAATTAAATTACCTTATGAATCTATTATGAGAGCCACTTATGGATTTCCTACCAAAGATGGCAATACTTAGATCTATCCTTGCTTTTTATGCCTAGCTAAGGGCGTTAAACGATAGCGCTTGTTGGGAGGCAACCCAATTTTATTTTTATTCCTTGATTTTTGCTCCTGTTTAGTAATAAATAATTTACCTAGCCTCTGTTTTTTTTGTGTTTTTTGTGTTTAATTAGTGTTTGTGCCAAGTAGAACCGTTGGGAAGACTTGGGGAAAGTCTTGATATCTTGCTGTAAAAAACAGAAACTTTAGTGCTCACGAGAACTGCTGCCATTTTTGTTTGGAAAGTGTTATTTAGTTAATTATTTTTTAAGATGATTAATAGATAAATTACTCACGTCCAGCAATTTATTTTAGAATTTTTGGGGTTCCAGATCTTGCGCTAGCTACAGATTACTACAGACTGTTCTGTTTTTGACAGATTCTGTTTTTCGTGTGTTGTTTTCTTATTTTGATGAATCTATGGCTACTAAATTGGTTTATAAACCATAGAGAAGTTGGAATACAGTAGGTTTAAAACCAATATAAATAAATAATGAGTTCATTACAGTACCTTGAAGTGGTCTTTTGTTTTCTTTCGCTAGCGGAACTCATGAGATTTCCTACTTTACGTTTTGTGTTGTGAAGTTTTCAAGTTTTGGGTAAAGATTTGATGGATTATGGAACAAGGAATTGCAAGAGCCTAAGCTTGGGGATTCCCATGTCACCCCCAAGATAATCTAAGGACACCTAAAAGCCAAAGCTTGGGGATGGCCCGGAAGGCATCCCCTCTTTCATCTACTTCTATCGGTAACTTTACTGGGAGCTATATTTTTATTCACCACATGATATGTGTTTTGCTTGGAGCGTCTTGTATGATTTGAGTCTTTATTTGTTAGTTTAGCACAATCATCTTTGCTGTACATACCTTTTGAGAGAGCCATAGATGATTTGGAATTTGTTAGAATACTCTATGTGCTTCGCTTATATCATTTGAGTTGTATAATTTTGCTCTAGTACTTCACTTATATCTTTTAGAGCACGGTGGTGGATTTGTTTTATAGAAACTATTGATCTCTCATGCTTCACTTAGATTATTTTGAGTGTCTTAAATAGCATGGTAATTTTCTTAAATAATCCTAATATGCTTGGTATTCAAGAATAGTAAAAACTTTCTTATGAGTGTGTTGAATGCTATGAGAAGTTTGATGCTTGATAATTGTTTTGAGATATGAAGATGGTGATATTAAAGTTGTGCTAGTTGAGGAGTTGTGAATTTCAGAAATACTTGTGTTAAATTTTGTGACTCCCGTAGCATGCACGTATGGTGAACCGTTATGTGATGAAGTCGGAGCATGATTTAATTTTTGATTGTCTTCCTTATGACTAGCGGTCGGGGACGAGCGACTGTCTTTTCCTACCAATCTATCCCCCTAGGAGCATGCGCGTAATACTTTTCTTTGATAACTTGTAGATTTTTGCAATAAGTATATGAGTTCTTTATGACTAATGTTGAGTCCATGGATTATACACACTTTTCTTCCTTCCACCATTGCTAGCCTCTCTAATACTGCGCACCTTTCGCCTGTATCATACACCCACCATATACCTTCCTCAAAACAGCCACCATACATACCTATTATGGCATTTCCATAGCCATTCCAAGATATATTGCCATGCAACTTTCCACCATTCCGTTTATTATGACACACTTCATCATTGTCATATTGCTTAGCATGATCATGTAGTTGACATCGTATTTGTGGCAAAGCCACCATTCATAATTCTTTCATACATGTCACTCATGAGTCATTGCATATCCCGGTGACCGCCGGAGGCATTCACATAGAGTTATATTTTATTCTAAGTATCGAGTTGTAATTGTTGAGTTGTAAGAAAATAAAAGTGTGATGATCATCATTATTAGAGCATTGTCCCAAGTGAGGAAAGGATGATGGAGACTATGTTACCCCCACAAGCCGGGATGAGACTCCGAACGGAAAAAAGAGAAAGAAAAGAGGCCATAAAAAACGAAGAGAAAAGGCCCAAAAAATGAGAGAAAATGAGAGAAGGGGCAATGCTACTATCCTTTTACCACACTTGTGCTTCAAAGTAGCACCATGATCTTCATATTAGAGAGTCTCTCATTTCGTCACTTTCATATACTAGTGGGAAATTTTCATTATAGAACTTGGATTGTATATTCCAATGATGGGCTTCCTCAAAATGCCCTAGGTCTTCATGAGCAAGAAAGTTGGATGCACACCCACTTAGTTTCTTTATTGACCTTTCATATTCTTATAGGTCTAGTGCATCCATTGCATGGCAATCCCTACTCACTCACATTGATATATATTGATGGGCATCTCCATAGCCCGTTGATACGCCTAGTTGATGTGAGACTATATTCTCCTTTTTGTCTTCTCCACAACCACCATTCTATTCCACCTATAGTGCTATATCCATGGCTCACACTCATGTATTGCGTGAAGATTGAAAAAGTTTTGAGAATGTCAAAAGTATGAAACAATTGCTTGGCTTGTCATCGGGGTTGTGCATGATTTAAATACTTTGTGTGGTGAAGATAGAGCATAGCCAGACTATATGATTTTGTAGGGATAACTTTCTTTGGCCATGTTATTTTGAATCTTTCGGATATGAATATTCATACCATAATTGAGAAGAATTACATTAAAATTATGCCAAGTAGCATTCCACATCAAAAATTCTGTTTTTATCATTTACCTACTCGAGGAAGAGTAGGAATTAAGCTTGGGGATGCTTGATACGTCTCCAACGTATCTATAATTTTTGATTGCTCCATACCATATTCTCTACTGTTTTGGACATTATTGGGCTTTACTATCCACTTTTATATTATTTTTGGGACTAACCTATTAACTAGAGGCCCAGCCCAGAATTGCCGTTTTTTGCCTATTTTAGGGTTTCGAAGAGAAGGAATATCAAACGGAGTCCAAACGGAATGAAACCTTCGGGAACGTGATTTTCTTACCGAACATGATCCAGGAGACTTGGACCCTACATCAAGAAACAAAGGAGGAGGCCACGAGGTAGGGGGCGCGCCTACCCTCGAGCTGCGCCCTCCACCCTCCTGGGACCCCTGTTGCTCCACTGACGTACTCCTTCCTCCTATATATACCTACGTACCCCCAAACGATCAGAGACGGAGCCAAAACCCTAATTCCACCACCGTAACTTCCTGTATCCATGAGATCCCATCTTGGGGCCTGTTCCGAAGCTCCGCCGGAGGGGGCATCCATCACGGAGGGCTTCTACATCAACACCATAGCCTCTCCGATGAAGTGTGAGTAGTTTACCTCAGACCTTCGGGTCCATAGTTATTAGCTAGATGGCTTCTTCTCTCTTTTTGGATCTCAATACACTACAAAAAAATACACTTCCGTGATGATACGTGTTTGTCACAGTAGGTCACATTTTCTGTCATGCATGTACATCCATGACGATTTTATGACAGAATCAAGATAGTCATACCTGTGCTGTCGTAGAAGTGTTCCATGACATTACCAAAATTATCATCACGGAAGTGTTCCACTTCCATGACGATAAATCGCGCGTCACAGAATTGCTTTCGTGAAGGGTGACCGACACGTGGCATCCACCATAACGGAACGCCGTTAAGCTATCGGGTCGGGTTTTGGATCCGATAACCCGTTAACAGCCCCGACCAATGGGGATTTTCCACGTGTAAAATCATGATTGGCTGGAGCAAACATGTGTCGGCTCATCGCTGGGACAGATGTCATCCACTCATTGGACAGAAGGCGCCTATGATACGTCTACACGTGGCACGGCCCAACAGAGGCCCATTCCTGTGAAAAGGCCGGCCCGTTTGACTTGGTCAAAAGGTGGCGGTCTGGCCCATGGAAAGCCTGTTAACGGCATGTTCGCATATACCCCATTTACAACCCGCTAACCCAAGGCCCGTCACGCCCTATTCGAATTAGGCCTAGTAGCATTATCTGGGCCATCCAATATGATTCCAGCCCGTTTTCACTTCTGGCCCATGTATAGCCCATGACGTCTTTCGGCCCATATGAGGCCCTATGTAACTCTTGGCCTATTAACGGCCCGTGGTGAAACTGGCCCGTAATGAATAGTGTATCACTTTACACCCATTAGCGGCCCGTGGTGAAACTGGCCCGTAAAGAACAGTGTGTCACTTTATAACCTTTAATGGCCCGTTATTCCGTTGGGCCGTTTCCAGCCCAGGTTATCTTTCGGCCCTCTCGGAGCCCATTTATTCTTGGGCTATTTTCCAGCATTCGTTTACTTACAGCTCGTTATTGTCATGTTCTGCTTGTGGGCCAAATTCAGCCCGTGGTTACAGTCGGCCCATTTGTGGTCCGTTAATACGTTGGGCCGTTTTCACAGCGTCATCAAATACGGCCTATTAACGATGGCCCATTATGGTCGGCCCATGAACGGATGATTCCAACTCTAGCCCGTTTACGGCCAGAATGCGGTCTGTTTGGCCCATGTTTGGCCAATCGATCATACGGCCCGTATAAGGCCCATTGATGATACGGCTCGTAGAAGGCCCATTGTGTCTACGGCCCGTAGAAGGCCCACTGTTTCTACGGCCCATAGAAGGCCCACTGTTTATAAAGCCCATAGAAGGCCCACTGTTTCTATGGCCCGTAGGAGGCCCAATGTCACTACAGTAAATATTAGCCCATGGTTATTGTGGCCTAGTTTTAAAAAATAGGTTATTGCAGCCACTAGCAAACAGCAGAAAAAGAACTGCACTGACTACAAGAAAACAAATAAACAAGACAACAAAGAAATAAATAAGCAAGCAACTTACACCAGGCTATCACGGCTATTACACATATTACATCCACTGGGCATCAGAGTTCGCCACCAGTGCAAATATAGGGAACACATCAGCATATAAACACCGCAACAAAACAAGTCCAGAACTGAAACCACTTCAGAAGAATTCAAGAAACAATATCCTGGGTACCCATAATGCTGGCAAGATGCTTAGCAAGCTTATTAACTTTCTCTTGTTTGGCGCTTAAGTCCTCCAGCGCTTGCTGTTGCACCAGAAAGTATGCATCTGAATTCTGCAGGGACTTCCTCAGTCCTTCGACTTCCTGTCGCATAACATCTGATCGATATCTTTCAACTTGAAGTTGAGACTCAAGAAGCCGAACTGATTCAGGCAACGAGATCGAAGAGCTGGTGCCAGCAGTGGTAGCCAGTAACTCGAACACTACATCAAGATAGGACTTTGGGGTTGTCTCAGTGTCTTCAATATAGTTTTCATCAGCTTTCTTGGAGATCAACAGGGATGTCTCACTATCTTGAACCTTATCTGCATTACTTCCTTTACCATTGCATAACAGGGTACTCTTATCCAATATTTTATCCGCGTTCTAAAAGAGAAACAAACAAACACATCTCAGGTTTACAATGTAGTATATGAAACTCATTTTGGAAAACCAGTTCAGTAGTAAGGTGGACAGGATAACAGCATGAAACAAACATATATCTATTTAGTACGGTCACTGTATGGTCTATATCATTCTAGTTTTTGTTGCCAAATCAAGATAGATACAGTTCGAATCATATCTATTTAAGACAAAGCAGCATAGACAGAATATAAGTGTGGGAAACTACACAACAATAACAACACTTGTAATGTGCATGGCATGAGAACATAACTGTTTATTCAATTGAAACTGAAATCAACATAGAACATGTTACAACAGCAAACAACCAAACACATTGAAGAAACAAGTTTAAAACATACCTGTTGCGCCATTGGAGTTTCAATTGCATCCTTCAAATTTGAAATTAGTTGGTATCAGTAAATATAGTGATGCAAGAGCAAAGTAGTATGAACCATAGCTACGGAACCTGACCAGAGAACAATTCTTCTTCCGCTTTAAGCGTTGACTTCGGGTTCGGAGTGGTGGTCCTCGTGATTTGGGCACTGCAGTTGCCTTACTAACTGCTCGTGTTTGGGTGCTCTGTGGTGGAGACGGTGCTGTGTCAACGGGAACTGGGTGTCTATCAGCTGGGGTTGGGGTTAGAATGGATGTAGCTGGTTCTCTGTCCAACTGGGTAGGGGTACAATCTGCATGAGTGTGGGTTATGTGTGGTGGGGCTGGTTCTTGGGCAAGTACAACCGTGGTTCTATCTGCATCGACAGGTAGCACGATCTTTTCTGAAGACCATGTTTTTACTCCTACAGATACTGCCATCACTCCCTCCAATTGAAATGGCTGATAAAAAAGAAAAGTAATTGAATGTACAGACATTGTAAGATAGACAGGTGCAATGGATAGTAGGGAAGAAAACAGGGCATGAAATAACTCACATTTATGTTGTCTAAGCAAACAGAATAGCAGGACATAATTTCACATATATGATGGCTAATTAAACAGGATAGCATGACACAATTTCACATGTATGATGGCTAACTAAACATGATAAAATGACATACTTCAAAATATGATGACTATGTAAACATGATGACATGATATAACTATACGATGTGTCTATTAAAGTGGTTGGCATGCTATAAATCACAAACATGTCGTCGATGGAAACATGATGGCATGATATAATTCACGGATAGAATGAGATAATTTAAAATATGATGACTATGTAAACAGGATGAGATGATATAACTATATTATGTCTTTAGAAAATGGGTTGGCATGCCATAATTCAGATACATGCTGTCTATGTAAACATCATGGCATGACATAATTCAAATATATGATTTATATACTAAGGAAGTGAGCAGAGGGCAATCGCATATATGATGTGTCAACTAAGGAGATGGCATTCAATATTGTGTATATGATGTAAAAACTAAGCATTGCAATACAACCTATGCATTATATGAGTAATATAACCCTGCCAAGTTTGAGCATAAACCTCAGGGGGATAATAGGACTGGTCATCTGCCTCTGAATCCTCCTCTGAAGAGCTATCTATAACCAGCAAGATATATGCTTCAGCAGGTAGCATTGTCTGCTCTGAAGACCGTGTTTTCACTCCATATTGCTCCATCACCAATTCAAATGGCTGATGCATAGGAAGAGCAGTTAAATATACAAACATTGTCGACAAAAGCAATGAGAAATACAAAAAAGGACAGCATCATATAATTCACATATATGACGCTTGCCTAAACAACATGGCATTGCATAATTCACATACATAATGCCTTGCAACAAGATAACATTGCATAATTCACATATATAATGTCTTGCAACAAGATGGCATTGTATAATTCACATATATGGTAATTAGACACTAAACAGGTGGCATTCACACAAAGCATGTCTAAACTAAGAAAATGACATAGCAATGCAAGATACCATACGCATGATATGATCAACATAACCCTGCCAAGTTAGGGCATGCACCTCGGGGGGGATATGACTGGTCATCTGTCTCTGAATCCTCCTCTGAGGAGCTATCGGTAACCAGCAAGACATGCGCTTCGTCAGATAGAATTGTCTGCTCTAAAGACCTTGTTTCCACTACAGAATTTTCCATGACCATGTCGAATGGCTGATGCACAGGAAGAGTAATTGAATGTACTAAAATTGTTGACAAATTTAACACATAATAAAAAAATGATGGCATGATATAATTCACATATAAGATGACTGGCTAACCAGGGTGGCATTGCAAAATTCACATATATAATGCCTGGCTAGACAAGATGGCATTGCATGATTCACATATACGATAAATAAACTAAACAGATGACATTGACACAAAGCATGTCTAAACTAAGAAGATGACATCTTTAATGTATACAGTAAGCAATGCAAGGCACCATATGCATGATATTACCAACATCAGCATGCCAAGTTAGAGCGAAGACCACATGGGGTAAACAGGAGTGGTGTTCTCCTTTTGAATCCCCCTCAGAACAGTTATCTTCCACTTGATTACGATCCGAAATGGGTGGTGGGGGGCTGCCTTTGCGCCCACCATGGAATGACGTCTGCATGAAATTTTATTGCCACGCAAGGCTCGTCTCTTTTGCTCTACATGATCAGTTCCATTGTGTACAATAACTGGCATGCATAGGAATAAAACATAGTGAGATTATGTAAGGAGTGCATGCACAAATCCAGAGTGATGGTAGCAAACTATGGATAGATCCAAAACCAATGATAGCAGGCAGATAATATCTTTAGTTAAAAAATACAAATAATGGCTCCTTTAATGTTTGTTCGCACCCAACATGAAACTCATAGTACACACCAGAGATTAAGCAGATAGTAGATAGATAGTACTGATTGCTGCCCGAATATGTACCCCACAACCATTTAAAAACTCAAGTTTCAGCATTAGTTTGGACCTGACTCAGAGTCTAATAGGTGAACACAATTATAATGTAGCATGTCATCATATTAAGCGACGCATAATGTAAGCAGACACGGAAAAGTGCGACCTCTCTTGCGGACCCGTGTAGTCCTCAAGGTCATCTGCTCAGTTGATGATGGTAATGCAGTTGTCGTGGCTGCCGGCGGCAGGGAAGAAGATCTGAGGCGGCGAAAGACATTCTGGAGAGCGGATCCCTGCTGTGGTGAACCCTTCCATTGTTGGAGCAGCTGAGCTAGGGTGGAACACAGCGCCGCAAGAGCAGGACAAACCACATAAGGTTTTCTTTGACAAATATCTGTAAAAGAAGTAATTAAGTAACGGCTTGTTTGAATTTGAGGATTCTAACAATGCCGGGATAGGAAATAGATAGGAATAGGATAGGAATGCACGTGCAAAATTGAGAATTTAAAAACACAGGATTTCTGCCAAACTGGGTGTTCGATTCACAACAATTGGAAGATCACAGGATGCAAAAAAGCATGGTGAGATTAAGTCAAACCACAAGAAAATGTACGGTTATAATGCTAGTATGCTACTATCTCTTAGTCTTGTGCTTGATGAATAGGAATATGAAAAGGAGGAGAAGTGGAAATTAGAATTCCTACTGTTTTTCTTTCAAGGAGACACTAAAGGAACAAATCCTACAGTTTTCCTTTGCTCCATTCCTTTGCACCAAATTCATGAAAAGTAGTACCATAGGAAACTTTCCTATTCCGATGTTTTTCATTCTGTTTTCCTTTCAAGCACTAGCGATTCTAGTAGGTAGGCTTGAGAAAGGAAAATCCTACACTAAAAAATAATGATGGCGTTCAAGAGAGTCCAAGCCACATCTAAAAAATAATCCTACACTAAAAAATAAGCTACATCTATTACTTTGGACCCAAGCCACTGCCATACTAGCTCAACTCCCAGGCCCATCGACAAATGCACAGCTCAAACGCGCAGAGATAAAATAATGATGGCGTTCAAGAGAGTCCATCACGGATAGCTAAGTTGCCTGGTACCTCACTGCTTGTCATATAGTAGGATAAAATAATTGTATTTCCCGTTACTACGAGTGCTCAGTGGACAATATATATAACATGTAGAGTAAAAAAGAGATGCAACAAGTGTACAACCTCTTTTGGCGAAGCCATGTCGATCTCAGCGTGATTAGGTTGGCCGGTGAGGATGCTTCGGCTGACTTGGCTGTCGGAGGAGGGGAACAAGATCTTAGGCGTCTGGAGATGGCGCCCGAGGTACTGCTCCGCTGTGATGAAGGGTTTCGCCATTGGAGCAGCTCCGGTGAGTTGTATGACGCCAAGGCTGAAGCAGGACAAGAGAGACAACGAACAACGTTAACCAGAGTGGAATTCTAATAG